>NW_027189366.1:150000-258186 GCF_040958095.1 Procambarus clarkii
ATATATATATATATTTATATATATATATATATATAAATATATATATATATATATATTTATATATAATATATATATATATATATATATATATATTTATATATATATATATATATATATTTATATATATATATATATATATATATTTATATATATATATATATATATATTTATATATATATATATATTTATATATATATATATATATATTTATATATATATATATATATTTATATATATATATATATATATTTATATATATATATATATATTTATATATATATATATATATTTATATATATATATATATATATATATATATATATATATATATATATATATATATTTATATATATATATTAGGTTAGGTTTGGTAGGGTTGGTTAGTTATCATATATCTACGTATAACTAGCTAGTTTTACCTTTATATATATAATATTTATATATATATATTATATAAAAAGTTTGTGAGGAAGACCTCTGGTGCCAATGTGGGGACCCATAGCATAGGAGAAGAAAATAAAAAGTATTCAGAGGAGACCTTGTGGTCACTCACTAAACACTAATATTATCTTCTACCACCCCCATTCTTTTGTATGTACACATATATTTGCTTTATTTGAACTTTGTTACAAAGAGGGAGTTACATATAGGTTACAAAGATGGTTATCATATATATATTATTTATATATATATATTATTTATATATATATATATTATTTATATATATATATATTATTTATATATAAATATATTATTTATATATAAATATATTATTTATATATAAATATATTATTTATATATAAATATATATATAATATATATACTATTACACTACATTCTTATGTATTACACTAATATATATATATATATATATATATATATATATATATATATATATATATATATATATTATATAAATTATTTATATATATATTATATATATAATTATATAGGTCATATGTTTTTGTATTTTTGCTGATTTGTTAGTAAATAATAAAAGAAATATAAATTATTTGATTTTTTTACCCTTAAATTGGTTTTAATATTTAAATTGAAAACACTAATATAATATAAAAAATTTATTATTTAAAATATTTAAAATATTTAAATATATTTAAAAATAAATATTTTTTATTTTCAAGAAATTTAACTTTAAACACAAAGATGTGAAAAGGGTTCAGATAAGGCTCAAACCTTTCACAAGAGATTCATATTGGTGTATGAATGGATTATGAATGACTCATGTTAGGAGTGTAAGTTGCCACAACATCTCAAATTAGTGTTAGATACATATGTCTTGGTTATAAGTTTTGGAAACCTATTTAAGTCCACACACAATATCGTATTTGATACGATAAAACAAACGTTTCCAATACTTTCAAATACTTTCCAGATATGTTGTGGCAACCTAAAATTGTTTGCTGGGCACAGGTCGGTTTCCTTCACCCGTTCACATCCACCAGCAGTACCTACCAAAGGTCGGGTTCCTTCACCCGTTCACATCCACCAGCAGCACCTACCACAGGTCGGGTTCGTTCACGCGTTCCCACCCCCCAGCAGCACCTACCTCAGGTCAGGTTCCTTCAATCGTTCACATCCCCCAGCAGCACTTACCACAGGCCAGGTTCCTTCACCCGTTCACATCCCCCAGCAGCACCTATCACAGGTCAGGTTCCTTCACTCGTTCACACCCACCAGCAGCACCTACCACAGGCCAGGTTCCTTCACCCGTTTACCTCCCCCAGCAGCACCTACCACAGGTCAGGTTCCTTCACCCGTTCACATCCCCCAGCAGCACCTACCACAGGTCAGGTTCCTTCAATCGTTCACATCCATTAGCAGCACCTATCACAGGCCAGGTTCCTTCACCCGTTCACATCCCCCAGCAGCACCTACCACAGGTCAGGTTCCTTCACTCGTTCACATCCCCCAGCAGCACCTACCACAGGTCAGGTTCCTTCACTCGTTCACATCCCCCCGCAGCACCTACCACAGGACAGGTTCCTTCACTCGTTCACATCCCCCAGCAGCACCTACCACAGGACAGGTTCCTTCACTCTTTCACATCCCCCAACAGCACCTACTACAGGTCAGGTTCCTTCACTCGTTCACACCCCCCAGCAACACCTACTACAGGTCAGGTTCCTTCACTCGTTCACATCCACCAGCAGCACCTACCACAGGTCAGGTTCCTTCACCCGTTCACATCCACCAGCAGTACCTACCACAGGTCGGGTTCCTTCACCCGTTCACATCCACCAGCAGCACCTACCACAGGTCGGGTTCGTTCACGCGTTCACACCCCCCAGCAGCACCTACCACAGGTCAGATTCCTTCAATCGTTCACATCCCCCAGCAGCACTTACCACAGGCCAGGTTCCTTCACTCGTTCACATCTCCAAGCAGAACCTACCACAGGTCAGGTTCCTCCACTCGTTCACATCCCCCAGCAGCACCTACCATAGGTCAGGTTCCTTCACTCGTTCACATCCACCAGCAGCACCGACCACAGGCCAGGTTCCTTCACCCGTTCACATACCCCAGCAGCACCTATCACAGGTCAGGTTCCTTCACTCGTTCACACCCACCAGCAGCACCTACCACAAGCCAGGTTCCTTCACCCGTTCACATCCCCCAGCAGCACCTACTACCGGTCAGGTTCCTTCACTCGTTCACATCCACCAGCAGCACCTACCACAGGTCAGGTTCCTTCACTCGTTCACATCCACCAGCAGCACCTACCACAGGCCAGGTTCCTTCACCCGTTCACATCCCCCAGCATCACCTATCACAGGTCAGGTTCCTTTACTCGTTCACATCCCTCAGCAGCACCTACCACAGGTCAGGTTCCTTCACTCGTTCACATCCACCAGTAGCACCTGTCACAGGCCAGGTTCCTTCACCCGTTCACATCCCCCAGCAGCACCTACCACAGGTCAGGTTCCTTCACCCATTCACACCCACCACCAGCACCCACCACAGGTCAGGTTCCTTCACCCGTTCACATCCACCAACATCACCTACCACAGGTCTGGTTCGTTCACCCATTCACACCCCCCAGCAGCACCTACCACAGGTCAGGTTCCTTCACTAGTTCACATCCCCCAGCAGCACCTACCACAGGTCAGGTTCCTTCACTCGTTCACATCTCCCAGCAGCACCTACCACAGGCCAGGTTACTTCACCCATTCACATCCCCCAGCAGCACCTATCACAGGTCAGGTTCCTTCACTCGTTCACATCCCCCAGCAGCACCTATCACAGGCCAGGTTCCTTCACCCGTTCACATCCCCCAGCAGCACCTACCACAGGTCTGGTTCCTTCACTCGTTCACATCCCCCAGCAGCACCAACCACAGGTCAGGTTCCTTCACTCGTTCACATCCACCAGCAGCACCTACCACAGGCCAGGTTCCTTCACCCGTTCACATCCACCAGTTTTCCCTACCACAGGTCAGGTTCCTTCACCCATTCACATCCCCCAGCAGCACCTACCACAGGTCGGGTTCCTTCACCCGTTCACATCCACCAGCAGTACCTACCACAGATCGGGTTCCATCACCCGTTCACATCCACCAGCAGCACCTACCACAGGTCGGGTTCCTTCACCCGTTCACATCCACCAGCAGTACCTACCACAGGTCGGGTTCCTTCACCCGTTCACATCCACCAGCAGCACCTACTACAGGTCGGGTTCGTTCACGCGTTCACACCCCCCAGCAGCACCTACCACAGGTCAGGTTCCTTCACTAGTTCACATCCCCCAGCAGCACCTACCACAGGTCAAGTTCCTTCACCCGTTCACATCCACCAGCAATACCTACCACAGGTCAGGTTCCTTCACTCGTTCACATCCACCAGCAGCACCTACCACAGGCCAGGTTCCTTCACCCGTTCACATCCACCAGCAGCACCAACCACAGGTCAGGTTTCTTCACTCGTTCACATCTCCCAGCAGCACCTACCACAGGTCAGGTTCCAACACTCGTTCACATCCACCAGCAGCACCTACCACAGGCCAGGTTACTTCACCCATTCACATCCCCCAGCAGCACCTATCACAGGCCAGGTTCCTTCACCCGTTCACATCCCCCAGCAGCACCTACCACAGGTCAGGTTCCTTCACTCGTTCACATCCCCCAGCAGCACCAACCACAGGTCAGGTTCCTTCACTCGTTCACATCCCCCAGCAACACCTACCACAGGTCAAGTTCCTTCACCCGTTCACATCCACCAGCAATACCTACCACAGGTCAGGTTCCTTCACTCGTTCACATCCACCAGCAGCACCTACCACAGGCCAGGTTCCTTCACCCGTTCACATCCACCAGTTTTCCCTACCACAGGTCAGGTTCCTTCACCAGTTCACATACCCTAGCAACACCTACCACAGGTCAGGTTCCTTCACCCGTTCACATCCACCAGCAGCCCCTACCACAGGTCGGGTTCCTTCACCCGTTCACATCCACCAGCAGCACCTACCACAGGTCGGGTTCCTTCACCCGTTCACATCCACCAGCAGCACCTACCACAGGTCGGGTTCGTTCACACCCCCCAGTAGCACCTACCACAGGTCAGGTTCCTTCAATCGTTCACATCCCCCAGCAGCACTTACCACAGGCCAGGTTCCTTCACTCGTTCACATCTCCAAGCAGAACCTACCACAGGTCAGGTTCCTTCACTCGTTCACATCCCCCAGCAGCACCTACCACAGGTCAGGTTCCTTCACTCGTTCACATCCACCAGCAGCACCGACCACAGGCCAGGTTCCTTCACCCGTTCACATCCCCCAGGAGCACCTATCACAGTTCAGGTTCCTTCACTCGTTCACACTCACCAGCAGCACCTACCACAGGCCAGGTTCCTTCACCCGTTCTCCTCCCCCAGCAGCACCTACCACAGGTCAGGTTCCTTCACCCGTTCACATCCTCCAGCAGCACCTATCACAGGCCAGGTTCCTTCACCCGTTCACATCCCCCAGCAGCACATACCACAGGTCAGGTTCCTTCACTCGTTCACATCCCCCAGCAGCACCTACCACAGGTCAGGTTCCTTCACTCGTTCACATCCCCCAACAGCACCAACCACACCTCAGGTTCCTTCACTCATTCACATCCCCCAGCAACACCTACCACAGGTCAGGTTCCTTCACCCGTTCACATCCCCCAGCAGCACCTACCACAGGTCAGGTTCCTTCACCCGTTCACATCCACCAGCAGCACCTACCACAGGTCAGGTGCCTTCACTCGTTCACATCTCCCAGCAGCACCTACCACAGGTCAGGTTCCAACACTCGTTCACATCCACCAGCAGCACCTACCACAGGCCAGGTTACTTCACCCATTCACATCCCCCAGCAGCACCTATCACAGGTCAGGTTTCTTCACTCGTTCACATCCCCCAGCAGCACCTACCACAGGTCAGGTTCCTTCACTCGTTCACATCCACCAGCAGAACCTATCACAGGCCAGGTTCCTTCACCCGTTCACATCTCCCAGCAGCACCTACCACAGGTCAGGTTCCTTCACTCGTTCACATCCCCCAGCAGCACCAACCACAGGTCAGGTTCCTTCACTCGTTCACATCCCCCAGCAACACCTACCACAGGTCAGGTTCCTTCACCCGTTCACATCCCCCAGCAGCACCTGCCACAGGTCAGGTTCCTACACCCGTTCACATCCACCAGCAACACCTACCACAGGTCAGGTTCGTTCACTCGTTCAAATCCCCCAGCAGCACCTACCACAGGTCAGGTTCCTTCACTCGTTCACATCCACCAGCAGTACCTACCACAGATCGGGTTCCTTCACCCGTTCACATCCACCAGCAGCACCTACCACAGGTCGGGTTCGTTCACTCGTTCAAATCCCCCAGCAGCACCTACCACAGGTCAGGTTCCTTCACTCGTTCACATCCACCAGCAGCACCTACCACAGGCCAGGTTCCTTCACCCGTTCACATCCACCAGTATTCCCTACCACAGGTCAGGTTCCTTCACCCATTCACATCCCCCAGCAGCACCTACCACAGGTCGGGTTCCTTCACCTGTTCACATCCACCAGCAGTACCTACCACAGATCGGGTTCCTTCACCCGTTCACATCCACCAGCAGCACCTACCACAGGTCGGTTTCCTTCACCCGTTCACATCCACCAGCAGTACCTACCACAGGTCGGGTTCCTTCACCCGTTCACATCCACCAGCAGCACCTACCACAGGTCGGGTTCGTTCACGCGTTCACACCCCCAGCAGCACCTACCTCAGGTCAGGTTTCTTCAATCGTTCACATCCCCCAGCAGCACTTACCACAGGCCAGGTTCCTTCACTCGTTCACATCTCCAAGCAGAACCTACCACAGGTCAGGTTCCTTCACTCGTTCACATCCCCCAGCAGCACCTACCACAGGTCAGGTTCCTTCACTCGTTCACATCCACCAGCAGCACAGGCCAGGTTCCTTCACCCGTTCACATCCCCCAGCAGCACCTATCACAGGTCAGGTTCCTTCACTCGTTCACACCCACCAGCAGCACCTACCACAGGCCAGGTTCCTTCACCCGTTCACCTCCCCCAGCAGCACCTACCACAGGTCAGGTTCCTCCACCCGTTCACATCCCCCAGCAGCACCTACCACAGGTCAGGTTCCTTCAATCGTTCACATCCATTAGCAGCACCTATCACAGGCCAGGTTCCTTCACCCGTTCACATCCCCCAGCAGCACCTACCACAGGTCAGGTTCCTTCACTCGTTCACATCCCCCAGCAGCACCTACCACAGGTCAGGTTCCTTCACTCGTTCACATCCCCCCGCAGCACCTACCACAGGACAGGTTCCTTCACTCGTTCACATCCCCCAGCAGCACCTACCACAGGACAGGTTCCTTCACTCGTTCACATCCCCCAACAGCACCTACTTCAGGTCAGGTTCCTTCACTCGTTCACACCCCCCAGCAACACCTACTACAGGTCAGGTTCCTTCACTCGTTCACATCCACCAGCAGCACCTACCACAGGTCAGGTTCCTTCACCCATTCACATCCACCAGCAGTACCTACCACAGGTCGGGATCCTTCACCCGTTCACATCCACCAGCAGCACCTACCACAGGTCGGGTTCGTTCACGCGTTCACACCCCCCAGCAGCACTTACCACAGGCCAGGTTCCTTCACTCGTTCACATCTCCAAGCAGAACCTACCACAGGTCAGGTTCCTCCACTCGTTCACATCCCCCAGCAGCACCTACCATAGGTCAGGTTCCTTCACTCGTTCACATCCACCAGCAGCACCGACCACAGGCCTGGTTCCTTCACCCGTTCACATCCCCCAGCAGCACCTATCACAGGTCAGGTTCCTTCACTCGTTCACACCCACCAGCAGCACCTACCACAGGCCAGGTTCCTTCACCCGTTCACATCCCCCAGCAGCACCTACTACCGGTCAGGTTCCTTCACTCGTTCACATCCACCAGCAGCACCTACCACAGGTCAGGTTCCTTCACTCGTTCACATCCACCAGCAGCACCTACCACAGGCCAGGTTCCTTCACCCGTTCACATCCCCCAGCAGCACCTATCACAGGTCAGGTTCCTTTACTCGTTCACATCCCTCAGCAGCACCTACCACAGGTCAGGTTCCTTCACACGTTCACATCCACCAGTAGCACCTGTCACAGGCCAGGTTCCTTCAATCGTTCACATCCCCCCGCAGCACCTACCACAGGTCAGGTTCCTTCACCCGTTCACACCCACCACCAGCACCCACCACAAGTCAGGTTCCTTCACCCGTTCACATCCACCAACATCACCTACCACAGGTCTGGTTCGTTCACCCATTCACACCCCGCAGCAGCACCTACCACAGGTCAGGTTCCTTCACTAGTTCACATTCCCCCAGCAGCACCTACCACAGGTCAGGTTCCTTCACTCGTTCACATCTCCCAGCAGCACCTACCACAGGCCAGGTTACTTCACCCATTCACATCCCCCAGCAGCACCTATCACAGGTCAGGTTCCTTCACTCGTTCACATCCCCCAGCAGCACCTATCACAGGCCAGGTTCCTTCACCCGTTCACATCCCCCAGCAGCACCTACCACAGGTCAGGTTCCTTCACTCGTTCACATCCCCCAGCAGCACCAACCACAGGTCAGGTTCCTTCACTCGTTCACATCCACCAGCAGCACCTACCACAGGCCAGGTTCCTTCACCCGTTCACATCCACCAGTTTTCCCTACCGCAGGTCAGGTTCCTTCACCCATTCACATCCACCAGCAGCACCTACCACAGGTCGGGTACCTTCACCCGTTCACATCCACCAGCAGTACCTACCACAGATCGGGTTCCTTCACCCGTTCACATCCACCAGCAGCACCTACCACAGGTCGGGTTCCTTGACCCGTTCACATCCACCAGCAGTACCTACCACAGGTCGGGTTCCTTCACCCGTTCACATCCACCAGCAGCACCTACTACAGGTCGGGTTCGTTCACGCGTTCACATCTCCCAGCAGCACCTACCACAGGTCAGGTTCCAACACTCGTTCACATCCACCAGCAGCACATACCACAGGCCAGGTTACTTCACCCATTCACATCCCCCAGCAGCACCTATCACAGGTCAGGTTCCTTCCCTCGTTCACATCCCCCAGCAGCACCTACCAAAGGTCAGGTTCCTTCACTCGTTCACATCCACCAGCAGCACCTATCACAGGCCAGGTTCCTTCACCCGTTCACATCCCCCAGCAGCACCTACCACAGGTCAGGTTCCTTCACTCGTTCACATCCCCCAGCAGCACCAACCACAGGTCAGGTTCCTTCACTCGTTCACATCCCCCAGCAACAACTACCACAGGTCAGGTTCCTTCACCCGTTCACATCCCTCAGTAGCACCTACCACAGGTCAGTTTCCTTCACCCGTTCACATCCACCAGCAATACCTACCACAGGTCAGGTTCCTTCACTCGTTCACATCCACCAGCAGCACCTACCACAGGCCAGGTTCCTTCACCCGTTCACATCCACCAGTTTTCCCTACCACAGGTCAGGTTCCTTCACCCGTTCACATCCACCAGCAGTACCTATCACAGGTCGGGTTCCATCACCCGTTCACATCAACCAGCAGCACCTACCACAGGTCGGGTTCGTTCACGCGTTCACACCCCCCAGCAGCACTTACCACAGGTCAGGTTCCTTCAATCGTTCACATCCCCCAGCAGCACTTACCACAGGCCAGGTTCCTTCACCCGTTCACCTCCCCCAGCAGCACCTACCACAGGTCAGGTTCCTTCACTCGTTCACACCCACCAGCAGCACCTACCACAGGTCAGGTTCCTTCACTCGTTCACATCCCCCAGCAGCACCTACCACAGGTCAGGTTCCTTCACTCGTTCACACCCACCAGCAGCACCTACCACAGGCCAGGTTCCTTCACCCGTTCACCTCCCCCAGCAGCACCTACCACAGGTCAGGTTCCTTCACCCGTTCACATCCCCCAGCAGCACCTACCACAGGTCAGGTTCCTTCAATCGTTCACATCCATTAGCAGCACCTATCCCAGGCCAGGTTCCTTCACCCGTTCACATCCCCCAGCAGCACCTACCACAGGTCAGGTTCCTTCACTCGTTCACATCCCCCAGCAGCACCTACCACAGTTCAGGTTCCTTCACTCGTTCACATCCACCAGCAGCACCTACCACAGGCCAGGTTCCTTCACCCATTCACACCCACCACCAGCACCCACCACAGGTCAGGTTCCTTCACCCGTTCACATCCACCAACATCACCTACCACAGGTCTGGTTCGTTCACCCATTCACACCCCCCAGCAGCACCTACCACAGGTCAGGTTCCTTCACTAGTTCACATCCCCCAGCAGCACCTACCACAGGTCAGGTTCCTTCACTCGTTCACATCTCCCAGCAGCACCTACCACAGGCCAGGTTACTTCACCCATTCACATCCCCCAGCAGCACCTATCACAGGTCAGGTTCCTTCACTCGTTCACATCCCCTAGCAGCACCTATCACAGGCCAGGTTCCTTCACCCGTTCACATCCCCCAGCAGCACCTACCACAGGTCAGGTTCCTACACTCGTTCACATCCCCCAGCAGCACCAACCACAGGTCAGGTTCCTTCACTCGTTCACATCCACCAGCAGCACCTACCACAGGCCAGGTTCCTTCACCCGTTCACATCCACCAGTTTTCCCTACCACAGGTCAGGTTCCTTCACCAGTTCACATACCCTAGCAACACCTACCACAGGTCAGGTTCCTTCACCCGTTCACATCCACCAGCAGCCCCTACCACAGGTCGGGTTCCTTCACCCGTTCACATCCACCAGCAGCACCTACCACAGGTCGGGTTCCTTCACCCGTTCACATCCACCAGCAGCACCTACCACAGGTCGGGTTCGTTCACACCCCCCAGTAGCACCTACCACAGGTCAGGTTCCTTCAATCGTTCACATCCCCCAGCAGCACTTACCACAGGCCAGGTTCCTTCACTCGTTCACATCTCCAAGCAGAAGCTACCACAGGTCAGGTTCCTTCACTCGTTCACATCCCCCAGCAGCACCTACCACAGGTCAGGTTCCTTCACTCGTTCACATCCACCAGCAGCACCGACCACAGGCCAGGTTCCTTCACCCGTTCACATCCCCCAGCAGCACCTATCACAGTTCAGGTTCCTTCACTCGTTCACACTCACCAGCAGCACCTACCACAGGCCAGGTTCCTTCACCCGTTCTCCTCCCCCAGCAGCACCTACCACAGGTCAGGTTCCTTCACCCGTTCACATCCTCCAGCAGCACCTATCACAGGCCAGGTTCCTTCACCCGTTCACATCCCCCAGCAGCACATACCACAGGTCAGGTTCCTTCACTCGTTCACATCCCCCAGCAGCACCTACCACAGGTCAGGTTCCTTCACTCGTTCACATCCCCCCAACAGCACCAACCACACCTCAGGTTCCTTCACTCATTCACATCCCCCAGCAACACCTACCACAGGTCAGGTTCCTTCACCCGTTCACATCCCCCAGCAGCACCTACCACAGGTCAGGTTCCTTCACCCGTTCACATCCACCAGCAGCACCTACCACAGGTCAGGTGCCTTCACTCGTTCACATCTCCCAGCAGCACCTACCACAGGTCAGGTTCCAACACTCGTTCACATCCACCAGCAGCACCTACCACAGGCCAGGTTACTTCACCCATTCACATCCCCCAGCAGCACCTATCACAGGTCAGGTTTCTTCACTCGTTCACATCCCCCAGCAGCACCTACCACAGGTCAGGTTCCTTCACTCGTTCACATCCCCCAGCAGCACCTATCACAGGCCAGGTTCCTTCACCCGTTCACATCCCCCAGCAGCACCTACCACAGGTCAGGTTCCTTCACTCGTTCACATCCCCCAGCAGCACCAACCACAGGTCAGGTTCCTTCACTCGTTCACATCCACCAGCAGCACCTACCACAGGCCAGGTTCCTTCACCCGTTCACATCCACCAGTTTTCCCTACCGCAGGTCAGGTTCCTTCACCCATTCACATCCACCAGCAGCACCTACCACAGGTCGGGTTCCTTCACCCGTTCACATCCACCAGCAGTACCTACCACAGATCGGGTTCCTTCACCCGTTCACATCCACCAGCAGCACCTACCACAGGTCGGGTTCCTTGACCCGTTCACATCCACCAGCAGTACCTACCACAGGTCGGGTTCCTTCACCCGTTCACATCCACCAGCAGCACCTACTACAGGTCGGGTTCGTTCACGCGTTCACATCTCCCAGCAGCACCTACCACAGGTCAGGTTCCAACACTCGTTCACATCCACCAGCAGCACATACCACAGGCCAGGTTACTTCACCCATTCACATCCCCCAGCAGCACCTATCACAGGTCAGGTTCCTTCCCTCGTTCACATCCCCCAGCAGCACCTACCAAAGGTCAGGTTCCTTCACTCGTTCACATCCCCCAGCAACAACTACCACAGGTCAGGTTCCTTCACCCGTTCACATCCCTCAGTAGCACCTACCACAGGTCAGTTTCCTTCACCCGTTCACATCCACCAGCAATACCTACCACAGGTCAGGTTCCTTCACTCGTTCACATCCACCAGCAGCACCTACCACAGGCCAGGTTCCTTCACCCGTTCACATCCACCAGTTTTCCCTACCACAGGTCAGGTTCCTTCACCCGTTCACATCCACCAGCAGTACCTATCACAGGTCGGGTTCCATCACCCGTTCACATCCACCAGCAGCACCTACCACAGGTCGGGTTCGTTCACGCGTTCACACCCCCCAGCAGCACTTACCAGAGGTCAGGTTCCTTCAATCGTTCACATCCCCCAGCAGCACTTACCACAGGCCAGGTTCCTTCACCCGTTCACCTCCCCCAGCAGCACCTACCACAGGTCAGGTTCCTTCACTCGTTCACACCCACCAGCAGCACCTACCACAGGTCAGGTTCCTTCACTCGTTCACATCCCCCAGCAGCACCTACCACAGGTCAGGTTCCTTCACTCGTTCACACCCACCAGCAGCACCTACCACAGGCCAGGTTCCTTCACCCGTTCACCTCCCCCAGCAGCACCTACCACAGGTCAGGTTCCTTCACCCGTTCACATCCCCCAGCAGCACCTACCACAGGTCAGGTTCCTTCAATCGTTCACATCCATTAGCAGCACCTATCCCAGGCCAGGTTCCTTCACCCGTTCACATCCCCCAGCAGCACCTACCACAGGTCAGGTTCCTTCACTCGTTCACATCCCCCAGCAGCACCTACCACAGTTCAGGTTCCTTCACTCGTTCACATCCACCAGCAGCACCTACCACAGGCCAGGTTCCTTCACCCATTCACACCCACCACCAGCACCCACCACAGGTCAGGTTCCTTCACCCGTTCACATCCACCAACATCACCAACCACAGGTCTGGTTCGTTCACCCATTCACACCCCCCAGCAGCACCTACCACAGGTCAGGTTCCTTCACTAGTTCACATCCCCCAGCAGCACCTACCACAGGTCAGGTTCCTTCACTCGTTCACATCTCCCAGCAGCACCTACCACAGGCCAGGTTACTTCACCCATTCACATCCCCCAGCAGCACCTATCACAGGTCAGGTTCCTTCACTCGTTCACATCCCCTAGCAGCACCTATCACAGGCCAGGTTCCTTCACCCGTTCACATCCCCCAGCAGCACCTACCACAGGTCAGGTTCCTTCACTCGTTCACATCCCCCAGCAGCACCAACCACAGGTCAGGTTCCTTCACTCGTTCACATCCACCAGCAGCACCTACCACAGGCCAGGTTCCTTCACCCGTTCACATCCACCAGTTTTCCCTACCACAGGTCAGGTTCCTTCACCAGTTCACATACCCTAGCAACACCTACCACAGGTCAGGTTCCTTCACCCGTTCACATCCACCAGCAGCCCCTACCACAGGTCGGGTTCCTTCACCCGTTCACATCCACCAGCAGCACCTACCACAGGTCGGGTTCCTTCACCCGTTCACATCCACCAGCAGCACCTACCACAGGTCGGGTTCGTTCACACCCCCCAGTAGCACCTACCACAGGTCAGGTTCCTTCAATCGTTCACATCCCCCAGCAGCACTTACCACAGGCCAGGTTCCTTCACTCGTTCACATCTCCAAGCAGAACCTACCACAGGTCAGGTTCCTTCACTCGTTCACATCCCCCAACAGCACCTACCACAGGTCAGGTTCCTTCACTCGTTCACATCCACCAGCAGCACCGACCACAGGCCAGGTTCCTTCACCCGTACACATCCCCCAGCAGCACCTATCACAGTTCAGGTTCCTTCACTCGTTCACACTCACCAGCAGCACCTACCACAGGCCAGGTTCCTTCACCCGTTCTCCTCCCCCAGCAGCACCTACCACAGGTCAGGTTCCTTCACCCGTTCACATCCTCCAGCAGCACCTATCACAGGCCAGGTTCCTTCACCCGTTCACATCCCCCAGCAGCACATACCACAGGTCAGGTTCCTTCACTCGTTCACATCCCCCAGCAGCACCTACCACAGGTCAGGTTCCTTCACTCGTTCACATCCCCCAACAGCACCAACCACACCTCAGGTTCCTTCACTCATTCACATCCCCCAGCAACACCTACCACAGGTCAGGTTCCTTCACCCGTTCACATCCCCCAGCAGCACCTACCACAGGTCAGGTTCCTTCACCCGTTCACATCCACCAGCAGCACCTACCACAGGTCAGGTGCCTTCACTCGTTCACATCTCCCAGCAGCACCTACCACAGATCAGGTTCCAACACTCGTTCACATCCACCAGCAGCACCTACCACAGGCCAGGTTACTTCACCCATTCACATCCCCCAGCAGCACCTATCACAGGTCAGGTTTCTTCACTCGTTCACATCCCCCAGCAGCACCTACCACAGGTCAGGTTCCTTCACTCGTTCACATCCACCAGCAGAACCTATCACAGGCCAGGTTCCTTCACCCGTTCACATCTCCCAGCAGCACCTACCACAGGTCAGGTTCCTTCACTCGTTCACATCCCCCAGCAGCACCAACCACAGGTCAGGTTCCTTCACTCGTTCACATCCCCCAGCAACACCTACCACAGGTCAGGTTCCTTCACCCGTTCACATCCCCCAGCAGCACCTGCCACAGGTCAGGTTCCTTCACCCGTTCACATCCACCAGCAACACCTACCACAGGTCAGGTTCGTTCACTCGTTCAAATCCCCCAGCAGCACCTACCACAGGTCAGGTTCCTTCACTCGTTCACATCCACCAGCAGTACCTACCACAGATCGGGTTCCTTCACCCGTTCACATCCACCAGCAGCACCTACCACAGGTCGGGTTCGTTCACTCGTTCAAATCCCCCAGCAGCACCTACCACAGGTCAGGTTCCTTCACTCGTTCACATCCACCAGCAGCACCTACCACAGGCCAGGTTCCTTCACCCGTTCACATCCACCAGTATTCCCTACCACAGGTCAGGTTCCTTCACCCATTCACATCCCCCAGCAGCACCTACCACAGGCCAGGTTCCTTCACCCGTTCACATCCACCAGTATTCCCTACCACAGGTCAGGTTCCTTCACCCATTCACATCCCCCAGCAGCACCTACCACAGGTCGGGTTCCTTCACCTGTTCACATCCACCAGCAGTACCTACCACAGATCGGGTTCCTTCACCCGTTCACATCCACCAGCAGCACCTACCACAGGTCGGTTTCCTTCACCCGTTCACATCCACCAGCAGTACCTACCAGAGGTCGGGTTCCTTCACCCGTTCACATCCACCAGCAGCACCTACCACAGGTCGGGTTCGTTCACGTGTTCACACCACCCAGCAGCACCTACCTCAGGTCAGGTTCCTTCAATCGTTCACATCCCCC
Organism: Procambarus clarkii; assembly: GCF_040958095.1. Classification (NCBI taxonomy): domain Eukaryota; kingdom Metazoa; phylum Arthropoda; class Malacostraca; order Decapoda; family Cambaridae; genus Procambarus; species Procambarus clarkii. The sequence goes on from NW_027189366.1 coordinate 165,391, forward strand.
AGCAGCACTTACCACAGGCCAGGTTCCTTCACTCGTTCAAATCTCCAAGCAGAACCTACCACAGGTCAGGTTCCTTCACTCGTTCACATCCCCCAGCAGCACCTACCACAGGTCAGGTTCCTTCACTCGTTCACATCCCCCAGCAGCACCTACCACAGGTCAGGTTCCTTCACTCGTTCACATCCACCAGCAGCACCGACCACAGGCCAGGTTCCTTCACCCGTTCACATCCCCCAGCAGCACCTATCACAGGTCAGGTTCCTTCACTCGTTCACACCCACCAGCAGCACCTATCACAGGTCAGGTTCCTTCACTCGTTCACACCCACCAGCAGCACCTACCACAGGCCAGGTTCCTTCACCCGTTCACCTCCCCCAGCAGCACCTACCACAGGTCAGGTTCCTTCACCCGTTCACATCCCCCAGCAGCACCTACCACAGGTCAGGTTCCTTCAATCGTTCACATCCATTAGCAGCACCTATCACAGGCCAGGTTCCTTCACCCATTCACATCCCCCAGCAGCACCTACCACAGGTCAGGTTCCTTCACTCGTTCACATCCCCCAGCAGCACCTACCACAGGTCAGGTTCCTTCACTCGTTCACATCCCCCCGCAGCACCTACCACAGGACAGGTTCCTTCACTCGTTCACATCCCCCAGCAGCACCTACCACAGGACAGGTTCCTTCACTCGTTCACATCCCCCAACAGCACCTACTTCAGGTCAGGTTCCTTCACTCGTTCACACCCCCCAGCAACACCTACTACAGGTCAGGTTCCTTCACTCGTTCACATCCACCAGCAGCACCTACCACAGGTCAGGTTCCTTCACCCATTCACATCCACCAGCAGTACCTACCACAGGTCGGGTTCCTTCACCCGTTCACATCCACCAGCAGCACCTACCACAGGTCGGGTTCGTTCACGCGTTCACACCCCCCAGCAGCACCTACCACAGGTCAGATTCCTTCAATCGTTCACATCCCCCAGCAGCACTTACCACAGGCCAGGTTCCTTCACTCGTTCACATCTCCAAGCAGAACCTACCACAGGTCAGGTTCCTCCACTCGTTCACATCCCCCAGCAGCACCTACCATAGGTCAGGTTCCTTCACTCGTTCACATCCACCAGCAGCACCGACCACAGGCCAGGTTCCTTCACCCGTTCACATCCCCCAGCAGCACCTATCACAGGTCAGGTTCCTTCACTCGTTCACACCCACCAGCAGCACCTACCACAGGCCAGGTTCCTTCACCCGTTCACATCCCCCAGCAGCACCTACTACCGGTCAGGTTCCTTCACTCGTTCACATCCACCAGCAGCACCTACCACAGGTCAGGTTCCTTCACTCGTTCACATCCAACAGCAGCACCTACCACAGGCCAGGTTCCTTCACCCGTTCACATCCCCCAGCAGCACCTATCACAGGTCAGGTTCCTTTACTCGTTCACATCCCTCAGCAGCACCTACCACAGGTCAGGTTCCTTCACACGTTCACATCCACCAGTAGCACCTGTCACAGGCCAGGTTCCTTCACCCGTTCACATCCCCCCGCAGCACCTACCACAGGTCAGGTTCCTTCACCCGTTCACACCCACCACCAGCACCCACCACAGGTCAGGTTCCTTCACCCGTTCACATCCACCAACATCACCTACCACAGGTCTGGTTCGTTCACCCATTCACACCCCGCAGCAGCACCTACCACAGGTCAGGTTCCTTCACTAGTTCACATCCCCCAGCAGCACCTACCACAGGTCAGGTTCCTTCACTCGTTCACATCTCCCAGCAGCACCTACCACAGGCCAGGTTACTTCACCCATTCACATCCCCCAGCAGCACCTATCACAGGTCAGGTTCCTTCACTCGTTCACATCCCCCAGCAGCACCTATCACAGGCCAGGTTCCTTCACCCGTTCACATCCCCCAGCAGCACCTACCACAGGTCAGGTTCCTTCACTCGTTCACATCCACCAGCAGCACCTACCACAGGTCGGGTTCGTTCACGCGATCACACCACCCAGCAGCACCTACCTCAGGTCAGGTTCCTTCAATCGTTCACATCCCCCAGCAGCACTTACCACAGGCCAGGTTCCTTCACTCGTTCAAATCTCCAAGCAGAACCTACCACAGGTCAGGTTCCTTCACTCGTTCACATCCCCCAGCAGCACCTACCACAGGTCAGGTTCCTTCACTCGTTCACATCCCCCAGCAGCACCTACCACAGGTCAGGTTCCTTCACTCGTTCACATCCACCAGCAGCACCGACCACAGGCCAGGTTCCTTCACCCGTTCACATCCCCCAGCAGCACCTATCACAGGTCAGGTTCCTTCACTCGTTCACACCCACCAGCAGCACCTATCACAGGTCAGGTTCCTTCACTCGTTCACACCCACCAGCAGCACCTACCACAGGCCAGGTTCCTTCACCCGTTCACCTCCCCCAGCAGCACCTACCACAGGTCAGGTTCCTTCACCCGTTCACATCCCCCAGCAGCACCTACCACAGGTCAGGTTCCTTCAATCGTTCACATCCATTAGCAGCACCTATCACAGGCCAGGTTCCTTCACCCATTCACATCCCCCAGCAGCACCTACCACAGGTCAGGTTCCTTCACTCGTTCACATCCCCCAGCAGCACCTACCACAGGTCAGGTTCCTTCACTCGTTCACATCCCCCCGCAGCACCTACCACAGGACAGGTTCCTTCACTCGTTCACATCCCCCAGCAGCACCTACCACAGGACAGGTTCCTTCACTCGTTCACATCCCCCAACAGCACCTACTTCAGGTCAGGTTCCTTCACTCGTTCACACCCCCCAGCAACACCTACTACAGGTCAGGTTCCTTCACTCGTTCACATCCACCAGCAGCACCTACCACAGGTCAGGTTCCTTCACCCATTCACATCCACCAGCAGTACCTACCACAGGTCGGGTTCCTTCACCCGTTCACATCCACCAGCAGCACCTACCACAGGTCGGGTTCGTTCACGCGTTCACACCCCCCAGCAGCACCTACCACAGGTCAGATTCCTTCAATCGTTCACATCCCCCAGCAGCACTTACCACAGGCCAGGTTCCTTCACTCGTTCACATCTCCAAGCAGAACCTACCACAGGTCAGGTTCCTCCACTCGTTCACATCCCCCAGCAGCACCTACCATAGGTCAGGTTCCTTCACTCGTTCACATCCACCAGCAGCACCGACCACAGGCCAGGTTCCTTCACCCGTTCACATCCCCCAGCAGCACCTATCACAGGTCAGGTTCCTTCACTCGTTCACACCCACCAGCAGCACCTACCACAGGCCAGGTTCCTTCACCCGTTCACATCCCCCAGCAGCACCTACTACCGGTCAGGTTCCTTCACTCGTTCACATCCACCAGCAGCACCTACCACAGGTCAGGTTCCTTCACTCGTTCACATCCAACAGCAGCACCTACCACAGGCCAGGTTCCTTCACCCGTTCACATCCCCCAGCAGCACCTATCACAGGTCAGGTTCCTTTACTCGTTCACATCCCTCAGCAGCACCTACCACAGGTCAGGTTCCTTCACACGTTCACATCCACCAGTAGCACCTGTCACAGGCCAGGTTCCTTCACCCGTTCACATCCCCCCGCAGCACCTACCACAGGTCAGGTTCCTTCACCCGTTCACACCCACCACCAGCACCCACCACAGGTCAGGTTCCTTCACCCGTTCACATCCACCAACATCACCTACCACAGGTCTGGTTCGTTCACCCATTCACACCCCGCAGCAGCACCTACCACAGGTCAGGTTCCTTCACTAGTTCACATCCCCCAGCAGCACCTACCACAGGTCAGGTTCCTTCACTCGTTCACATCTCCCAGCAGCACCTACCACAGGCCAGGTTACTTCACCCATTCACATCCCCCAGCAGCACCTATCACAGGTCAGGTTCCTTCACTCGTTCACATCCCCCAGCAGCACCTATCACAGGCCAGGTTCCTTCACCCGTTCACATCCCCCAGCAGCACCTACCACAGGTCAGGTTCCTTCACTCGTTCACATCCCCCAGCAGCACCAACCACAGGTCAGGTTCCTTCACTCGTTCACATCCACCAGCAGCACCTACCACAGGCCAGGTTCCTTCACCCGTTCACATCCACCAGTTTTCCCTACCGCAGGTCAGGTTCCTTCACCCATTCACATCCACCAGCAGCACCTACCACAGGTCGGGTTCCTTCACCCGTTCACATCCACCAGCAGTACCTACCACAGATCGGGTTCCTTCACCCGTTCACATCCACCAGCAGCACCTACCACAGGTCGGGTTCCTTGACCCGTTCACATCCACCAGCAGCACCTACCACAGGCCAGGTTACTTCACCCATTCACATCCCCCAGCAGCACCTATCACAGGTCAGGTTCCTTCCCTCGTTCACATCCCCCAGCAGCATCTACCAAAGGTCAGGTTCCTTCACTCGTTCACATCCACCAGCAGCACCTATCACAGGCCAGGTTCCTTCACCCGTTCACATCCCCCAGCAGCACCTACCACAGGTCAGGTTCCTTCACTCGTTCACATCCCCCAGCAGCACCAACCACAGGTCAGGTTCCTTCACTCGTTCACATCCCCCAGCAACAACTACCACAGGTCAGGTTCCTTCACCCGTTCACATCCCTCAGTAGCACCTACCACAGGTCAGTTTCCTTCACCTGTTCACATCCACCAGCAATACCTACCACAGGTCAGGTTCCTTCACTCGTTCACATCCACCAGCAGCACCTACCACAGGCCAGGTTCCTTCACCCGTTCACATCCACCAGTTTTCCCTACCACAGGTCAGGTTCCTTCACCCGTTCACATCCACCAGCAGTACCTATCACAGGTCGGGTTCCATCACCCGTTCACATCCACCAGCAGCACCTACCACAGGTCGGGTTCGTTCACGCGTTCACACCCCCCAGTAGCACCTACCACAGGTCAGGTTCCTTCAATCGTTCACATAACCCAGCAGCACTTACCACAGGCCAGGTTCCTTCACCCGTTCACCTCCCCCAGCAGCACCTACCACAGGTCAGGTTCCTTCACTCGTTCACACCCACCAGCAGCACCTACCACAGGTCAGGTTCCTTCACTCGTTCACATCCCCCAGCAGCACCTACCACAGGTCAGGTTCCTTCACTCGTTCACACCCACCAGCAGCACCAACCACAGGCCAGGTTCCTTCACCCGTTCACCTCCCCCAGCAGCACCTACCACAGGTCAGGTTCCTTTACCCGTTCACATCCCCCAGCAGCACCTACCACAGGTCAGGTTCCTTCAATTGTTCACATCCATTAGCAGCACCTATCCCAGGCCAGGTTCCTTCACCCGTTCACATCCCCCAGCAGCACCTACCACAGGTCAGGTTCCTTCACTCGTTCACATCCCCCAGCAGCACCTACCACAGTTCAGGTTCCTTCACTCGTTCACATCCACCAGCAGCACCTACCACAGGCCAGGTTCCTTCACCCGTTTACATCCCCCAGCAGCACCTACCACAGGTCAGGTTCCTTCACTCGTTCATATCCCCCAGCAGCACCTACCACAGGTCGGGTTCCTTCACCCGTTCACATCCACCAGCAGCACCTACCGCAGGCCAGGTTCCTTCACCCGTTCACATCCACCAGCAGCCCCTACCACAGGACGGGTTCCTTCACCCGTTCACATCCACCAGCAGCACCTACCACAGGTCGGGATCCATCACTCGTTCGCAGCCACCAGCAGCACCTACCACAGGTCGGTTTCTTTCACCCATTCACACCCCCCAGCAGCACCTACCACAGGTCAGGTTCCTTCACCAGTTCACATACCCTAGCAACACCTACCACAGGTCAGGTTCCTTCACCCGTTCACATCCACCAGCAGCCCCTACCACAGGTCGGGTTCCTTCACCCGTTCACATCCACCAGCAGCACCTACCACAGGTCGGGTTCCTTCACCCGTTCACATCCACCAGCAGCACCTACCACAGGTCAGGTTCCTTCACTCGTTCACATCCCCCAGCAGCACCTACCACAGGTCAGGTTCCTTCACTCGTTCACATCCACCAGCAGCACCGACCACAGGCCAGGTTCCTTCACCCGTTCACATCCCCCAGCAGCACCTATCACAGGTCAGGTTCCTTCACTCGTTCACACCCACCAGCAGCACCTACCACAGGCCAGGTTCCTTCACCCGTTCACCTCCCCCAGCAGCACCTACCACAGGTCAGGTTCCTTCACCCGTTCACATCCTCCAGCAGCACCTACCACAGGTCAGGTTCCTTCAATCGTTCACATCCTTTAGCAGCACCTATCACAGGCCAGGTTCCTTCACCCGTTCACATCCCCCAGCAGCACCTACCACAGGTCAGGTTCCCTCACTCGTTCACATCCCCCAGCAGCACCTACCACAGGTCAGGTTCCTTCACCCGTTCACATCCACCAGCAGCACCTACCACAGGTCAGGTTCCTTCACTCGTTCACATCTCCCAGCAGCACCTACCACAGGTCAGGTTCCAACACTCGTTCACATCCACCAGCAGCACCTACCACAGGCCAGGTTACTTCACCCATTCACATCCCCCAGCAGCACCTATCACAGGTCAGGTTCCTTCACTCGTTCACATCCCTCAGCAGCACCTACCACAGGTCAGGTTCCTTCACCCGTTTACATCCCCCAGCAGCACCTACCACAGGTCAGGTTCCTTCACTCGTTCATATCCCCCAGCAGCACCTACCACAGGTCGGGTTCCTTCACCCGTTCACATCCACCAGCAGCACCTACCGCAGGCCAGGTTCCTTCACCCGTTCACATCCACCAGCAGCCCCTACCACAGGACGGGTTCCTTCACCCGTTCACATCCACCAGCAGCACCTACCACAGGTCGGGATCCATCACTCGTTCGCAGCCACCAGCAGCACCTACCACAGGTCGGTTTCTTTCACCCATTCACACCCCCCAGCAGCACCTACCACAGGTCAGGTTCCTTCACCAGTTCACATACCCTAGCAACACCTACCACAGGTCAGGTTCCTTCACCCGTTCACATCCACCAGCAGCCCCTACCACAGGTCGGGTTCCTTCACCCGTTCACATCCACCAGCAGCACCTACCACAGGTCGGGTTCCTTCACCCGTTCACATCCACCAGCAGCACCTACCACAGGTCGGGTTCGTTCACGCGTTCACACCCCCCAGCAGCACCTACCACAGGTCAGGTTCCTTCAATCTTTCACATCCCCCAGCAGCACTTACCACAGGCCAGGTTCCTTCACTCGTTCACATCTCCAAGCAGAACCTACCACAGGTCAGGTTCCTTCACTCGTTCACATCCCCCAGCAGCACCTACCACAGGTCAGGTTCCTTCACTCGTTCACATCCACCAGCAGCACCGACCACAGGCCAGGTTCCTTCACCCGTTCACATCCCCCAGCAGCACCTATCACAGGTCAGGTTCCTTCACTCGTTCACACCCACCAGCAGCACCTACCACAGGCCAGGTTCCTTCACCCGTTCACCTCCCCCAGCAGCACCTACCACAGGTCAGGTTCCTTCACCCGTTCACATCCTCCAGCAGCACCTACCACAGGTCAGGTTCCTTCAATCGTTCACATCCTTTAGCAGCACCTATCACAGGCCAGGTTCCTTCACCCGTTCACATCCCCCAGCAGCACCTACCACAGGTCAGGTTCCCTCACTCGTTCACATCCCCCAGCAGCACCTACCACAGGTCAGGTTCCTTCACCCGTTCACATCCACCAGCAGCACCTACCACAGGTCAGGTTCCTTCACTCGTTCACATCTCCCAGCAGCACCTACCACAGGTCAGGTTCCAACACTCGTTCACATCCACCAGCAGCACCTACCACAGGCCAGGTTACTTCACCCATTCACATCCCCCAGCAGCACCTATCACAGGTCAGGTTCCTTCACTCGTTCACATCCCTCAGCAGCACCTACCACAGGTCAGGTTCCTTCACTCGTTCACATCCACCAGCAGCACCTATCACAGGCCAGGTTCCTTCACCCGTTCACATCCCCCAGCAGCACCTACCACAGGTCAGGTTCCTTCACTCGTTCACATCCACCAGCAACACCTACCACAGGTCAGGTTCGTTCACTCGTTCAAATCCCCCAGCAGCACCTACCACAGGTCAGGTTCCTTCACTCGTTCACATCCACCAGCAGCACCTACCACAGGCCAGGTTCCTTCACCCGTTCACATCCACCAGTATTCCCTACCACAGGTCAGGTTCCTTCACCCATTCACATCCCCCAGCAGCACCTACCACAGGTCGGGTTCCTTCACCCGTTCACATCCACCAGCAATACATACCACAGATCGGGTTCCTTCACCCATTCACATCCACCAGCAGCACCTACCACAGGTCGGGTTCGTTCACTCGTTCAAATCCCCCAGCAGCACCTACCACAGGTCAGGTTCCTTCACTCGTTCACATCCACCAGCAGCACCTACCACAGGCCAGGTTCCTTCACCCGTTCACATCCACCAGTATTCCCTACCACAGGTCAGGTTCCTTCACCCATTCACATCCCCCAGCAGCACCTACCATTGGTCGGGTTCCTTCACCTGTTCACATCCACCAGCAGTACTTACCACAGATCGGGTTCCTTCACCCGTTCACATCCACCAGCAGCACCTACCACAGGTCGGTTTCCTTCACCCGTTCACATCCACCAGCAGTACCTACCACAGGTCGGGTTCCTTCACCCGTTCACATCCACCAGCAGCACCTACCACAGGTCGGGTTCGTTCACGCGTTCACACCCCCCAGCAGCACCTACCTCAGGTCAGGTTCCTTCAATCGTTCACATCCCCCAGCAGCACTTACCACAGGCCAGGTTCCTTCACTCGTTCACATCTCCAAGCAGAACCTACCACAGGTCTGGTTCCTTCACTCGTTCACATCCCCCAGTAGCACCTACCACAGGTCAGGTTCCTTCACTCGTTCACATCCACCAGCAGCACCGACCACAGGCCAGGTTCCTTCACCCGTTCACATCCCCCAGCAGCACCTATCACAGGTCAGGTTCCTTCACTCGTTCACACCCACCATCAGCACCTACCACAGGCCAGGTTCCTTCACCCGTTCACCTCCCCCAGCAGCACCTACCACAGGTCAGGTTCCTTCACCCGTTCACATCCCCCAGCAGCACCTACCACAGGTCAGGTTCCTTCAATCGTTCACATCCTTTAGCAGCACCTATCACAGGCCAGGTTCCTTCACCCGTTCACATCCCCCAGCAGCACCTACCACAGGTCAGGTTCCCTCACTCGTTCACATCCCCCAGCAGCACCTACCACAGGTCAGGTTCCTTCACCCGTTCACATCCACCAGCAGCACCTACCACAGGTCAGGTTCCTTCACTCGTTCAAATCCCAGCAGCACCTACCACAGGTCAGGTTCCAACACTCGTTCACATCCACCAGCAGCACCTACCACAGGCCAGGTTACTTCACCCATTCACATCCCCCAGCAGCACCTATCACAGGTCAGGTTCCTTCACTCGTTCACATCCCTCAGCAGCACCTACCACAGGTCAGGTTCCTTCACTCGTTCACATCCACCAGCAGCAAATATCACAGGCCAGGTTCCTTCACCCGTTCACATCCCCCAGCAGCACCTACCACAGGTCAGGTTCCTTCACTCGTTCACATCCACCAGCAACACCTACCACAGGTCAGGTTCGTTCACTCGTTCAAATCCCCCAGCAGCACCTACCACAGGTCAGGTTCCTTCACTCGTTCACATCTCCAAGCAGAACCTACCACAGGTCAGGTTCCTTCACTCGTTCACATCCCCCAGCAGCACCTACCACAGGTCAGGTTCCTTCACTCGTTCACATCCACCAGCAGCACCGACCACAGGCCAGGTTCCTTCACCCGTTCACATCCCCCAGCAGCACCTATCACAGGTCAGGTTCCTTCACTCGTTCACACCCACCAGCAGCACCTACCACAGGCCAGGTTCCTTCACCCGTTCACCTCCCCCAGCAGCACCTACCACAGGTCAGGTTCCTTCACCCGTTCACATCCTCCAGCAGCACCTACCACAGGTCAGGTTCCTTCAATCGTTCACATCCTTTAGCAGCACCTATCACAGGCCAGGTTCCTTCACCCGTTCACATCCCCCAGCAGCACCTACCACAGGTCAGGTTCCCTCACTCGTTCACATCCCCCAGCAGCACCTACCACAGGTCAGGTTCCTTCACCCGTTCACATCCACCAGCAGCACCTACCACAGGTCAGGTTCCTTCACTCGTTCACATCTCCCAGCAGCACCTACCACAGGTCAGGTTCCAACACTCGTTCACATCCACCAGCAGCACCTACCACAGGCCAGGTTACTTCACCCATTCACATCCCCCAGCAGCACCTATCACAGGTCAGGTTCCTTCACTCGTTCACATCCCTCAGCAGCACCTACCACAGGTCAGGTTCCTTCACTCGTTCACATCCACCAGCAGCACCTATCACAGGCCAGGTTCCTTCACCCGTTCACATCCCCCAGCAGCACCTACCACAGGTCAGGTTCCTTCACTCGTTCACATCCACCAGCAACACCTACCACAGGTCAGGTTCGTTCACTCGTTCAAATCCCCCAGCAGCACCTACCACAGGTCAGGTTCCTTCACTCGTTCACATCCACCAGCAGCACCTACCACAGGCCAGGTTCCTTCACCCGTTCACATCCACCAGTATTCCCTACCACAGGTCAGGTTCCTTCACCCATTCACATCCCCCAGCAGCACCTACCACAGGTCGGGTTCCTTCACCCGTTCACATCCACCAGCAATACATACCACAGATCGGGTTCCTTCACCCATTCACATCCACCAGCAGCACCTACCACAGGTCGGGTTCGTTCACTCGTTCAAATCCCCCAGCAGCACCTACCACAGGTCAGGTTCCTTCACTCGTTCACATCCACCAGCAGCACCTACCACAGGCCAGGTTCCTTCACCCGTTCACATCCACCAGTATTCCCTACCACAGGTCAGGTTCCTTCACCCATTCACATCCCCCAGCAGCACCTACCATTGGTCGGGTTCCTTCACCTGTTCACATCCACCAGCAGTACTTACCACAGATCGGGTTCCTTCACCCGTTCACATCCACCAGCAGCACCTACCACAGGTCGGTTTCCTTCACCCGTTCACATCCACCAGCAGTACCTACCACAGGTCGGGTTCCTTCACCCGTTCACATCCACCAGCAGCACCTACCACAGGTCGGGTTCGTTCACGCGTTCACACCCTCCAGCAGCACCTACCTCAGGTCAGGTTCCTTCAATCGTTCACATCCCCCAGCAGCACTTACCACAGGCCAGGTTCCTTCACTCGTTCACATCTCCAAGCAGAACCTACCACAGGTCTGGTTCCTTCACTCGTTCACATCCCCCAGTAGCACCTACCACAGGTCAGGTTCCTTCACTCGTTCACATCCACCAGCAGCACCGACCACAGGCCAGGTTCCTTCACCCGTTCACATCCCCCAGCAGCACCTATCACAGGTCAGGTTCCTTCACTCGTTCACACCCACCATCAGCACCTACCACAGGCCAGGTTCCTTCACCCGTTCACCTCCCCCAGCAGCACCTACCACAGGTCAGGTTCCTTCACCCGTTCACATCCCCCAGCAGCACCTACCACAGGTCAGGTTCCTTCAATCGTTCACATCCTTTAGCAGCACCTATCACAGGCCAGGTTCCTTCACCCGTTCACATCCCCCAGCAGCACCTACCACAGGTCAGGTTCCCTCACTCGTTCACATCCCCCAGCAGCACCTACCACAGGTCAGGTTCCTTCACCCGTTCACATCCACCAGCAGCACCTACCACAGGTCAGGTTCCTTCACTCGTTCAAATCCCAGCAGCACCTACCACAGGTCAGGTTCCAACACTCGTTCACATCCACCAGCAGCACCTACCACAGGCCAGGTTACTTCACCCATTCACATCCCCCAGCAGCACCTATCACAGGTCAGGTTCCTTCACTCGTTCACATCCCTCAGCAGCACCTACCACAGGTCAGGTTCCTTCACTCGTTCACATCCACCAGCAGCAAATATCACAGGCCAGGTTCCTTCACCCGTTCACATCCCCCAGCAGCACCTACCACAGGTCAGGTTCCTTCACTCGTTCACATCCACCAGCAACACCTACCACAGGTCAGGTTCGTTCACTCGTTCAAATCCCCCAGCAGCACCTACCACAGGTCAGGTTCCTTCACTCGTTCACATCCACCAGCAGCACCTACCACAGGCCAGGTTCCTTCACCCGTTCACATCCACCAGTATTCCCTACCACAGGTCAGGTTCCTTCACCCATTCACATCCCCCAGCAGCACCTACCACAGGTCGGGTTCCTTCACCCGTTCACATCCACCAGCAATACATACCACAGATCGGGTTCCTTCACCCATTCACATCCACCAGCAGCACCTACCACAGGTCGGGTTCGTTCACTCGTTCAAATCCCCCAGCAGCACCTACCACAGGTCAGGTTCCTTCACTCGTTCACATCCACCAGCAGCACCTACCACAGGCCAGGTTCCTTCACCCGTTCACATCCACCAGTATTCCCTACCACAGGTCAGGTTCCTTCACCCATTCACATCCCCCAGCAGCACCTACCATTGGTCGGGTTCCTTCACCTGTTCACATCCACCAGCAGTACTTACCACAGATCGGGTTCCTTCACCCGTTCACATCCACCAGCAGCACCTACCACAGGTCGGTTTCCTTCACCCGTTCACATCCACCAGCAGCACCTACCACAGGTCGGGTTCGTTCACGCGTTCACACCCCCCAGCAGCACCTACATCAGGTCAGGTTCCTTCAATCGTTCACATCCCCCAGCAGCACTTACCACAGGCCAGGTTCCTTCACTCGTTCACATCTCCAAGCAGAACCTACCACAGGTCTGGTTCCTTCACTCGTTCACATCCCCCAGCAGCACCTACCACAGGTCAGGTTCCTTCACTCGTTCACATCCACCAGCAGCACCGACCACAGGCCAGGTTCCTTCACCCGTTCACATCCCCCAGCAGCACCTATCACAGGTCAGGTTCCTTCACTCGTTCACACCCACCATCAGCACCTACCACAGGCCAGGTTCCTTCACCCGTTCACCTCCCCCAGCAGCACCTACCACAGGTCAGGTTCCTTCACCCGTTCACATCCCCCAGCAGCACCTACCACAGGTCAGGTTCCTTCAATCGTTCACATCCATTAGCAGCACCTATCACAGGCCAGGTTCCTTCACCCGTTCACATCCCCCAGCAGCACCTACCACAGGTCAGGTTCCTTCACTCGTTCACATCCCCCAGCAGCACCTTCCACAGGTCAGGTTCCTTCACTCGTTCACATCCCCCCGCAGCACCTACCAAAGGACAGGTTCCTTCACTCGTTCACATCCCCCAGCAGCACCTACCACAGGACAGGTTCCTTCACTCGTTCACATCCCCCAACAGAACCTACTACAGGTCAGGTTCCTTCACTCGTTCACACCCCCCAGCAACACCTACTACAGGTCAGGTTCCTTCACTCGTTCACATCCACCAGCAGCACCTACCACAGGTCAGGTTCCTTCACCCGTTCACATCCACCAGCAGCACCTACCACAGGCCAGGTTCCTTCACCCGTTCACATCCCCCAGCAGCACCTACCACAGGTCAGGTTCCTTCACCCGTTCACATCCACCAGCAACACCTACCACAGGTCAGGTTCCTTCACCCGTTCAAATCCCCCTGCAGCACCTACCACAGGTCAGGTTCCTTCACCCGTTCACATCCACCAGCAGCACCTACCACAGGTCAGGTTCCTTCACCCATTCACATCCCCCAGCAGCACCTACCACAGGTCGGGTTCCTTCACCCGTTCACATCCACCAGCAGTACCTACCACAGATCGGGTTCCTTCACCCGTTCACATCCACCAGCAGCACCTACCACAGGTCGGGTTCCTTCACCCGTTCACATCCACCAGCAGTACCTACCACAGGTCGGGTTCCTTCACCCGTTCACATCCACCAGCAGCACCTACCACAGGTCGGGTTCGTTCACACCCCCCAGCAGCACCTACCACAGGTCAGGTTCCTTCAATCGTTCACATCCCCCAGCAGCACTTACCACAGGCCAGGTTCCTTCACTCGTTCACATCTCCAAGCAGAACCTACCACAGGCCAGGTTCCTTCACTCGTTCACATCCCCCAGCAGCACCTACCATAGGTCAGGTTCCTTCACTCGTTCACATCCACCAGCAGCACCGACCACAGGCCAGGCTCCTTCACCCATTCACATCCCCCAGCAGCACCTATCACAGGTCAGGTTCCTTCACTCGTTCACACCCACCAGCAGCACCTACCACAGGCCAGGTTCCTTCACCCGTTCACATCCCCCAGCAGCACCTACTACCGGTCAGGTTCCTTCACTCGTTCACATCCACCAGCAGCACCTACGACAGGTCAGGTTCCTTCACTCGTTCACATCCACCAGCAGCACCTACCACAGGCCAGGTTTCTTCACCCGTTCACATCCCCCAGCAACACCTATCACAGGTCAGGTTCCTTCACTCGTTCACATCCCCCAGCAGCACCTACCACAGGTCAGGTTCCTTCACTCGTTCACATCCACCAGTAGCACCTGTCACAGGCCAGGTTCCTTCACCCGTTCACATCCCCCAGCAGCACCTACCACAGGTCAGGTTCCTTCACCCGTTCACACCCACCACCAGCTCCCACCACAGGTCAGGTTCCTTCACCCGTTCACATCCACCAACAGCACCTACCACAGGTCTGGTTCGTTCACCCATTCACACCCCCCAGCAGCACCTACCACAGGTCAGGTTCCTTCACTAGTTCACATCCCCCAGCAGCACCTACCACAGGTCAGGTTCCTTCACTCGTTCACATCTCCCAGCAGCATCTACCACAGGTCAGGTTCCAACACTCGTTCACATCCACCAGCAGCACCTACCACAGGCCAGGTTACTTCACCCATTCACATCCCCCAGCAGCACCTATCACAGGCCAGGTTCCTTCACTCGTTCACATCCCCCAGCAGCACCAACCACAGGTCAGGTTCCTTCACTCGTTCACATCCACCAGCAGCACCTACCACAGGTCGGGTTCCTTCACCCGTTCACATCCACCAGCAGTACCTACTACAGATCGGGTTCCTTCACCCGTTCACATCTACCAGAAGCACCTACCACAGGTCGGGTTCCTTCACCCGTTCACATCCACCAGCAGTACCTACCACAGGTCGGGTTCCTTCACCCGTTCACATCCACCAGCAGCACCTACTACAGGTCGGGTTCGTTCACGCGTTCACACCCCCCAGCAGCACCTACCACAGGTCAGGTTCCTTCACTAGTTCACATCCCCCAGCAGCACCTACCACAGGTCAGGTTCCTTCACTCGTTCACATCTCCCAGCAGCACCTACCACAGGTCAGGTTCCAACACTCGTTCACATCCACCAGCAGCACCTATCACAAGCCAGGTTCCTTCACCCGTTCACATCCCCCAGCAGCACCTACCACAGGTCAGGTTCCTTCACTCGTTCACATCCCCCAGCAGCACCAACCACAGGTCAGGTTCCTTCACTCGTTCACATCCCCCAGCAACACCTACCACAGGTCAGGTTCCTTCACCCGTTCACATCCCTCAGTAGCACCTACCACAGGTCAGTTTCCTTCACCCGTTCCCATCCACCAGCAATACCTACCACAGGTCAGGTTCGTTCACTCGTTCAAATCCACCAGCAGCACCTACCACAGGTCAGGTTCCTTCACCCGTTTACATCCACCAGCAGCACCTACCACAGGCCAGGTTCCTTCACCCGTTCACATCCCCCAGCAGCACCTATCACAGGTCAGGTTTCTTCACTCGTTCACATCCCCCAGCAGCACCTGCCACAGGTCAGGTTCCTTCACTCGTTCACATCCACCAGCAGCACCTATCACAGGCCAGGTTCCTTCACCCGTTCACATCCCCCAGCAGCACCTACCACAGGTCAGGTTCCTTCACCCGTTCACACCCAACACCAGCACCCACTACAGGTCAGGTTCCTTCACCTGTTCACATCCACCAACAGCACCTACCACAGGTCTGGTTCGTTCACCCATTCACACCCCCCAGCAGCACCTACCACAGGTCAGGTTCCTTCACTAGTTCACATCCCCCAGCAGCACCTACACAGGTCAGGTTCCTTCACTCCTTCACATCTCCCAGCAGCACCTACCACAGGTCAGGTTCCAACACTCGTTCACATCCACCAGCAGCACCTATCACAGGCCAGGTTACTTCACCCATTCATATCCCCCAGCAGCACCTATCACAGGTCAGGTTCCTTCACTCGTTCACATCCCCCAGCAGCACCTACCACAGGTCAGGTTCCTTCACTCGTTCACATCCACCAGCAGCACCTATCACAGGCCAGGTTCCTTCACCCGTTCACATCCCCCAGCAGCACCTCCCACAGGTCAGGTTCCTTCACTCGTTCTCATCCCCCAGCAGCACCAACCACAGGTTAGGTTCCTTCACTCGTTCACATCCCCCAGCAACACCTACCACAGGTCAGGTTCCTTCACCCGTTCAAATCCCCCAGCAGCACCTACCACAGGTCAGGTTCCTTCACCCGTTCACATCCACCAGCAACACCTACCACAGGTCAGGTTCCTTCACCCATTCAAATCCCCCAGCAGCACCTACCACAGGTCAGGTTCCTTCACCCGTTCACATCCACCAGCAGCACCTACCACAGGTCAGGTTCCTTCACCCATTCACATCCCCCAGCAGCACCTACCACAGGTCGGGTTCCTTCACCCGTTCACATCCACCAGCAGTACCTACCACAGATCGGGTTCCTTCACCCGTTCACATCCACCAGCAGCACCTACCACAGGCCAGGTTCCTTCACCCGTTCACCTCCCCCAGCAGCACCTACCACAGGTCAGGTTCCTTCACCCGTTCACATCCCCCAGCAGCACCTACCACAGGTCAGGTTCCTTCAATCGTTCACATCCATTAGCAGCATTTATCACAGGCCAGGTTCCTTCACCCGTTCACATCCCCCAGCAGCACCTACCACAGGTCAGGTTCCTTCACTCGTTCACATCCCCCAGCAGCACCTTCCACAGGTCAGGTTCCTTCACTCGTTCACATCCCCCCGCAGCACCTACCAAAGGACAGGTTCCTTCACTCGTTCACATCCCCCAGCAGCACCTACCACAGGACAGGTTCCTTCACTCGTTCACATCCCCCAACAGAACCTACTACAGGTCAGGTTCCTTCACTCGTTCACACCCCCCAGCAACACCTACTACAGGTCAGGTTCCTTCACTCGTTCACATCCACCAGCAGCACCTACCACAGGTCAGGTTCCTTCACCCGTTCACATCCACCAGCAGCACCTAACTCAGGCCAGGTTCCTTCACCCGTTCACATCCCCCAGCAGCACCTACCACAGGTCAGGTTCCTTCACCCGTTCACATCCACCAGCAACACCTACCACAGGTCAGGTTCCTTCACCCGTTCAAATCCCCCTGCAGCACCTACCAGAGGTCAGGTTCCTTCACCCGTTCACATCCACCAGCAGCACATACCACAGGTCAGGTTCCTTCACCCATTCACATCCCCCAGCAGCACCTACCACAGGTCGGGTTCCTTCACCCGTTCACATCCACCAGCAGTACCTACCACAGATCGGGTTCCTTCACCCGTTCACATCCACCAGCAGCACCTACCACAGGTCGGGTTCCTTCACCCGTTCACATCCACCAGCAGTACCTACCACAGGTCGGGTTCCTTCACCCGTTCACATCCACCAGCAGCACCTACCACAGGTCGGGTTCGTTCACACCCCCCAGCAGCACCTACCACAGGTCAGGTTCCTTCAATCGTTCACATCCCCCAGCAGCACTTACCACAGGCCAGGTTCCTTCACTCGTTCACATCTCCAAGCAGAACCTACCACAGGCCAGGTTCCTTCACTCGTTCACATCCCCCAGCAGCACCTACCATAGGTCAGGTTCCTTCACTCGTTCACATCCACCAGCAGCACCGACCACAGGCCAGGCTCCTTCACCCATTCACATCCCCCAGCAGCACCTATCACAGGTCAGGTTCCTTCACTCGTTCACACCCACCAGCAGCACCTACCACAGGCCAGGTTCCTTCACCCGTTCACATCCCCCAGCAGCACCTACTACCGGTCAGGTTCCTTCACTCGTTCACATCCACCAGCAGCACCTACGACAGGTCAGGTTCCTTCACTCGTTCACATCCACCAGCAGCACCTACCACAGGCCAGGTTTCTTCACCCGTTCACATCCCCCAGCAACACCTATCACAGGTCAGGTTCCTTCACTCGTTCACATCCCCCAGCAGCACCTACCACAGGTCAGGTTCCTTCACTCGTTCACATCCACCAGTAGCACCTGTCACAGGCCAGGTTCCTTCACCCGTTCACATCCCCCAGCAGCACCTACCACAGGTCAGGTTCCTTCACCCGTTCACACCCACCACCAGCTCCCACCACAGGTCAGGTTCCTTCACCCGTTCACATCCACCAACAGCACCTACCACAGGTCTGGTTCGTTCACCCATTCACACCCCCCAGCAGCACCTACCACAGGTCAGGTTCCTTCACTAGTTCACATCCCCCAGCAGCACCTACCACAGGTCAGGTTCCTTCACTCGTTCACATCTCCCAGCAGCATCTACCACAGGTCAGGTTCCAACACTCGTTCACATCCACCAGCAGCACCTACCACAGGCCAGGTTACTTCACCCATTCACATCCCCCAGCAGCACCTATCACAGGCCAGGTTCCTTCACTCGTTCACATCCCCCAGCAGCACCAACCACAGGTCAGGTTCCTTCACTCGTTCACATCCACCAGCAGCACCTACCACAGGTCGGGTTCCTTCACCCGTTCACATCCACCAGCAGTACCTACTACAGATCGGGTTCCTTCACCCGTTCACATCTACCAGAAGCACCTACCACAGGTCGGGTTCCTTCACCCGTTCACATCCACCAGCAGTACCTACCACAGGTCGGGTTCCTTCACCCGTTCACATCCACCAGCAGCACCTACCACAGGTCAGGTTCCTTCACTAGTTCACATCCCCCAGCAGCACCTACCACAGGTCAGGTTCCTTCACTCGTTCACATCTCCCAGCAGCACCTACCACAGGTCAGGTTCCAACACTCGTTCACATCCACCAGCAGCACCTATCACAGGCCAGGTTCCTTCACCCGTTCACATCCCCCAGCAGCACCTACCACAGGTCAGGTTCCTTCACTCGTTCACATCCCCCAGCAGCACCAACCACAGGTCAGGTTCCTTCACTCGTTCACATCCCCCAGCAACACCTACCACAGGTCAGGTTCCTTCACCCGTTCACATCCCTCAGTAGCACCTACCACAGGTCAGTTTCCTTCACCCGTTCCCACCACCAGCAATACCTACCACAGGTCAGGTTCGTTCACTCGTTCAAATCCACCAGCAGCACCTACCACAGGTCAGGTTCCTTCACCCGTTTACATCCACCAGCAGCACCTACCACAGGCCAGGTTCCTTCACCCGTTCACATCCCCCAGCAGCACCTATCACAGGTCAGGTTTCTTCACTCGTTCACATCCCCCAGCAGCACCTGCCACAGGTCAGGTTCCTTCACTCGTTCACATCCACCAGCAGCACCTATCACAGGCCAGGTTCCTTCACCCGTTCACATCCCCCAGCAGCACCTACCACAGGTCAGGTTCCTTCACCCGTTCACACCCAACACCAGCACCCACTACAGGTCAGGTTCCTTCACCTGTTCACATCCACCAACAGCACCTACCACAGGTCTGGTTCGTTCACCCATTCACACCCCCCAGCAGCACCTACCACAGGTCAGGTTCCTTCACTAGTTCACATCCCCCAGCAGCACCTACACAGGTCAGGTTCCTTCACTCCTTCACATCTCCCAGCAGCACCTACCACAGGTCAGGTTCCAACACTCGTTCACATCCACCAGCAGCACCTATCACAGGCCAGGTTACTTCACCCATTCATATCCCCCAGCAGCACCTATCACAGGTCAGGTTCCTTCACTCGTTCACATCCCCCAGCAGCACCTACCACAGGTCAGGTTCCTTCACTCGTTCACATCCACCAGCAGCACCTATCACAGGCCAGGTTCCTTCACCCGTTCACATCCCCCAGCAGCACCTACCACAGGTCAGGTTCCTTCACTCGTTCTCATCCCCCAGCAGCACCAACCACAGGTTAGGTTCCTTCACTCGTTCACATCCCCCAGCAACACCTACCACAGGTCAGGTTCCTTCACCCGTTCAAATCCCCCAGCAGCACCTACCACAGGTCAGGTTCCTTCACCCGTTCACATCCACCAGCAACACCTACCACAGGTCAGGTTCCTTCACCCATTCAAATCCCCCAGCAGCACCTACCACAGGTCAGGTTCCTTCACCCGTTCACATCCACCAGCAGCACCTACCACAGGTCAGGTTCCTTCACCCATTCACATCCCCCAGCAGCACCTACCACAGGTCGGGTTCCTTCACCCGTTCACATCCACCAGCAGTACCTACCACAGATCGGGTTCCTTCACCCGTTCACATCCACCAGCAGCACCTACCACAGGTCGGGTTCCTTCACCCGTTCACATCCACCAGCAGTACCTACCACAGGTCGGGTTCCTTCACCCGTTCACATCCACCAGCAGCACCTACCACAGGTCGGGTTCGTTCACACCCCCCAGCATCACCTACCACAGGTCAGGTTCCTTCAATCGTTCACATCCCCCAGCAGCACTTACCACAGGCCAGGTTCCTTCACTCGTTCACATCTCCAAGCAGAACCTACCACAGGCCAGGTTCCTTCACTCGTTCACATCCCCCAGCAGCACCTACCATAGGTCAGGTTCCTTCACTCGTTCACATCCACCAGCAGCACCGACCACAGGCCAGGTTCCTTCACCCGTTCACATCCCCCAGCAGCACCTATCACAGGTCAGGTTCCTTCACTCGTTCACACCCACCAGCAGCACCTACCACAGGCCAGGTTCCTTCACCCGTTCACATCCCCCAGCAGCACCTACTACCGGTCAGGTTCCTTCACTCGTTCACATCCACCAGCAGCACCTACGACAGGTCAGGTTCCTTCACTCGTTCACATCCACCAGCAGCACCTACCACAGGCCAGGTTCCTTCACCCGTTCACATCCCCCAGCAACACCTATCACAGGTCAGGTTCCTTCACTCGTTCACATCCCCCAGCAGCACCTACCACAGGTCAGGTTCCTTCACTCGTTCACATCCACCAGTAGCACCTGTCACAGGCCAGGTTCCTTCACCCGTTCACATCCCCCAGCAGCACCTACCACAGGTCAGGTTCCTTCACCCGTTCACACCCACCACCAGCTCCCACCACAGGTCAGGTTCCTTCACCCGTTCACATCCACCAACAGCACCTACCACAGGTCTGGTTCGTTCACCCATTCACACCCCCCAGCAGCACCTACCACAGGTCAGGTTCCTTCACTAGTTCACATCCCCCAGCAGCACCTACCACAGGTCAGGTTCCTTCACTCGTTCACATCTCCCAGCAGCATCTACCACAGGTCAGGTTCCAACACTCGTTCACATCCACCAGCAGCACCTACCACAGGCCAGGTTACTTCACCCATTCACATCCCCCAGCAGCACCTATCACAGGCCAGGTTCCTTCACTCGTTCACATCCCCCAGCAGCACCTATCACAGGCCAGGTTCCTTCACCCGTTCACATCCCCCAGCAGCACCTACCACAGGTCAGGTTCCTTCACTCGTTCACATCCCCCAGCAGCACCAACCACAGGTCAGGTTCCTTCACTCGTTCACATCCACCAGCAGCACCTACCACAGGTCGGGTTCCTTCACCCGTTCACATCCACCAGCAGTACCTACTACAGATCGGGTTCCTTCACCCGTTCACATCCACCAGCAGTACCTACCACAGGTCGGGTTCCTTCACCCGTTCACATCCACCAGCAGCACCTACTACAGGTCAGGTTCGTTCACGCGTTCACACCCCCCAGCAGCACCTACAACAGGTCAGGTTCCTTCACTAGTTCACATCCCCCAGCAGCACCTACCACAGGTCAGGTTCCTTCACTCGTTCACATCTCCCAGCAGCCCCGACCACAGGTCAGGTTCCAACACTCGTTCACATCCACCAGCAGCACCTACCACAGGCCAGGTTACTTCACCCATCCACATTCCCCAGCAGCACCTATCACAGGTCAGGTTCCTTCACTCGTTCACATCCCCCAGCAGCACCTACCACAGGTCAGGTTCCTTCACTCGTTCACATCCACCAGCAGCACCTATCACAGGCCAGGTTCCTTCACCCGTTCACATCCCCCAGCAGCACCTACCACAGGTCAGGTTCATTCACTCGTTCACATCCCCCAGCAGCACCAACCACAGGTCAGGTTCCTTCACTCGTTCACATCCCCCAGCAACACCTACCACAGGTCAGGTTCCTTCACCCGTTCACATCCCTCAGTAGCACCTACCACAGGTCAGTTTCCTTCACCCGTTCCCATCCACCAGCAATACCTACCACAGGTCAGGTTCGTTCACTCGTTCAAATCCCCCAGCAGCACCTACCACAGGTCAGGTTCCTTCACCCGTTTACATCCACCAGCAGCACCTACCACAGGCCAGGTTCCTTCACCCGTTCACATCCCCCAGCAGCACCTATCACAGGTCAGGTTTCTTCACTCGTTCACATCCCCCAGCAGCACCTGCCACAGGTCAGGTTCCTTCACTCGTTCACATCCACCAGCAGCACCTATCACAGGCCAGGTTCCTTCACCCGTTCACATCCCCCAGCAGCACCTACCACAGGTCAGGTTCCTTCACCCGTTCACACCCAACACCAGCACCCACTACAGGTCAGGTTCCTTCACCTGTTCACATCCACCAACAGCACCTACCACAGGTCTGGTTCGTTCACCCATTCACACCCCCCAGCAGCACCTACCACAGGTCAGGTTCCTTCACTAGTTCACATCCCCCAGCAGCACCTACACAGGCCAGGTTCCTTCACTCCTTCACATCTCCCAGCAGCACCTACCACAGGTCAGGTTCCAACACTCGTTCACATCCACCTGCAGCACCTACCACAGGCCAGGTTACTTCACCCATTCACATCCCCCAGCAGCACCTATCACAGGTCAGGTTCCTTCACTCGTTCACATCCCCCAGCAGCACCTACCACAGGTCAGGTTCCTTCACTCGTTCACATCCACCAGCAGCACCTATCACAGGCCAGGTTCCTTCACCCATTCACATCCCCCAGCAGCACCTACCACAGGTCAGGTTCCTTCACTCGTTCTCATCCCCCAGCAGCACCAACCACAGGTTAGGTTCCTTCACTCGTTCACATCCCCCAGCAACACCTACCACAGGTCAGGTTCCTTCACCCGTTCAAATCCCCCAGCAGCACCTACCACAGGTCAGGTTCCTTCACCCGTTCACATCCACCAGCAACACCTACCACAGGTCAGGTTCCTTCACCCGTTCAAATCCCCCAGCAGCACCTACCACAGGTCAGGTTCCTTCACCCGTTCACATCCACCAGCAGCACCTACCACAGGTCAGGTTCCTTCACCCATTCACATCCCCCAGCAGCACCTACTACAGGTCGGGTTCCTTCACCCGTTCACATCCACCAGCAGTACCTACCACAGATCGGGTTCCTTCACCCGTTCACATCCACCAGCAGCACCTACCACAGGTCGGGTTCCTTCACCCGTTCACATCCACCAGCAGTACCTACCACAGGTCGGGTTCCTTCACCCGTTCACATCCACCAGCAGCACCTACCACAGGTCGGGTTCGTTCACACCCCCCAGCAGCACCTACCACAGGTCAGGTTCCTTCAATCGTTCACATCCCCCAGCAGCACTTACCACAGGCCAGGTTCCTTCACTCGTTCACATCTCCAAGCAGAACCTACCACAGGCCAGGTTCCTTCACTCGTTCACATCCCCCAGCAGCACCTACCATAGGTCAGGTTCCTTCACTCGTTCACATCCACCAGCAGCACCGACCACAGGCCAGGTTCCTTCACCCGTTCACATCCCCCAGCAGCACCTATCACAGGTCAGGTTCCTTCACTCGTTCACACCCACCAGCAGCACCTACCACAGGCCAGGTTCCTTCACCCGTTCACATCCCCCAGCAGCACCTACTACCGGTCAGGTTCCTTCACTCGTTCACATCCACCAGCAGCACCTACGACAGGTCAGGTTCCTTCACTCGTTCACATCCACCAGCAGCACCTACCACAGGCCAGGTTCCTTCACCCGTTCACATCCCCCAGCAACACCTATCACAGGTCAGGTTCCTTCACTCGTTCACATCCCCCAGCAGCACCTACCACAGGTCAGGTTCCTTCACTCGTTCACATCCACCAGTAGCACCTGTCACAGGCCAGGTTCCTTCACCCGTTCACATCCCCCAGCAGCACCTACCACAGGTCAGGTTCCTTCACCCGTTCACACCCACCACCAGCTCCCACCACAGGTCAGGTTCCTTCACCCGTTCACATTCACCAACAGCACCTACCACAGGTCTGGTTCGTTCACCCATTCACACCCCCCAGCAGCACCTACCACAGGTCAGGTTCCTTCACTAGTTCACATCCCCCAGCAGCACCTACCACAGGTCAGGTTCCTTCACTCGTTCACATCTCCCAGCAGCATCTACCACAGGTCAGGTTCCAACACTCGTTCACATCCACCAGCAGCACCTACCACAGGCCAGGTTACTTCACCCATTCACATCCCCCAGCAGCACCTATCACAGGCCAGGTTCCTTCACTCGTTCACATCCCCCAGCAGCACCTATCACAGGCCAGGTTCCTTCACCCGTTCACATCCCCCAGCAGCACCTACCACAGGTCAGGTTCCTTCACTCGTTCACATCCCCCAGCAGCACCAACCACAGGTCAGGTTCCTTCACTCGTTCACATCCACCAGCAGCACCTACCACAGGTCGGGTTCCTTCACCCGTTCACATCCACCAGCAGTACCTACTACAGATCGGGTTCCTTCACCCGTTCACATCTACCAGCAGCACCTACCACAGGTCGGGTTCCTTCACCCGTTCACATCCACCAGCAGTACCTACCACAGGTCGGGTTCCTTCACCCGTTCACATCCACCAGCAGCACCTACTACAGGTCGGGTTCGTTCACGCGTTCACACCCCCCAGCAGCACCTACAACAGGTCAGGTTCCTTCACTAGTTCACATCCCCCAGCAGCACCTACCACAGGTCAGGTTCCTTCACTCGTTCACATCTCCCAGCAGCACCTACCACAGGTCAGGTTCCAACACTCGTTCACATCCACCAGCAGCACCTACCACAGGTCGGGTTCGTTCACACCCCCCAGCAGCACCTACCACAGGTCAGGTTCCTTCAATCGTTCACATCCCCCAGCAGCACTTACCACAGGCCAGGTTCCTTCACTCGTTCACATCTCCAAGCAGAACCTACCACAGGCCAGGTTCCTTCACTCGTTCACATCCCCCAGCAGCACCTACCATAGGTCAGGTTCCTTCACTCGTTCACATCCACCAGCAGCACCGACCACAGGCCAGGTTCCTTCACCCGTTCACATCCCCCAGCAGCACCTATCACAGGTCAGGTTCCTTCACTCGTTCACACCCACCAGCAGCACCTACCACAGGCCAGGTTCCTTCACCCGTTCACATCCCCCAGCAGCACCTACTACCGGTCAGGTTCCTTCACTCGTTCACATCCACCAGCAGCACCTACGACAGGTCAGGTTCCTTCACTCGTTCACATCCACCAGCAGCACCTACCACAGGCCAGGTTCCTTCACCCGTTCACATCCCCCAGCAACACCTATCACAGGTCAGGTTCCTTCACTCGTTCACATCCCCCAGCAGCACCTACCACATGTCAGGTTCCTTCACTCGTTCACATCCACCAGTAGCACCTGTCACAGGCCAGGTTCCTTCACCCGTTCACATCCCCCAGCAGCACCTACCACAGGTCAGGTTCCTTCACCCGTTCACACCCACCACCAGCTCCCACCACAGGTCAGGTTCCTTCACCCGTTCACATCCACCAACAGCACCTACCACAGGTCTGGTTCGTTCACCCATTCACACCCCCCAGCAGCACCTACCACAGGTCAGGTTCCTTCACTAGTTCACATCCCCCAGCAGCACCTACCACAGGTCAGGTTCCTTCACTCGTTCACATCTCCCAGCAGCATCTACCACAGGTCAGGTTCCAACACTCGTTCACATCCACCAGCAGCACCTACCACAGGCCAGGTTACTTCACCCATTCACATCCCCCAGCAGCACCTATCACAGGCCAGGTTCCTTCACTCGTTCACATCCCCCAGCAGCACCTATCACAGGCCAGGTTCCTTCACCCGTTCACATCCCCCAGCAGCACCTACCACAGGTCAGGTTCCTTCACTCGTTCACATCCCCCAGCAGCACCAACCACAGGTCAGGTTCCTTCACTCGTTCACATCCACCAGCAGCACCTACCACAGGTCGGGTTCCTTCACCCGTTCACATCCACCAGCAGTACCTACTACAGATCGGGTTCCTTCACCCGTTCACATCTACCAGCAGCACCTACCACAGGTTGGGTTCCTTCACCCGTTCACATCCACCAGCAGTACCTACCACAGGTCGGGTTCCTTCACCCGTTCACATCCACCAGCAGCACCTACTACAGGTCGGGTTCGTTCACGCGTTCACACCCCCCAGCAGCACCTACAACAGGTCAGGTTCCTTCACTAGTTCACATCCCCCAGCAGCACCTACCACAGGTCAGGTTCCTTCACTCGTTCACATCTCCCAGCAGCACCTACCACAGGTCAGGTTCCAACACTCGTTCACATCCACCAGCAGCACCTACCACAGGCCAGGTTACTTCACCCATCCACATTCCCCAGCAGCACCTATCACAGGTCAGGTTCCTTCACTCGTTCACATCCCCCAGCAGCACCTACCACAGGTCAGGTTCCTTCACTCGTTCACATCCACCAGCAGCACCTATCACAGGCCAGGTTCCTTCACCCGTTCACATCCCCCAGCAGCACCTACCACAGGTCAGGTTCCTTCACTCGTTCACATCCCCCAGCAGCACCAACCACAGGTCAGGTTCCTTCACTCGTTCACATCCCCCAGCAACACCTACCACAGGTCAGGTTCCTTCACCCGTTCACATCCCTCAGTAGCACCTACCACAGGTCAGTTTCCTTCACCCGTTCCCATCCACCAGCAATACCTACCACAGGTCAGGTTCGTTCACTCGTTCAAATCCCCCAGCAGCACCTACCACAGGTCAGGTTCCTTCACTCGTTCACATCCACCAGCAGTACCTACCACAGGTCGGGTTCCTTCACCCGTTCACATCCACCAGCAGCACCTACCACAGGTCGGGTTCGTTCATGCGTTCACACCCCCCAGCAGCGCCTACCACAGGTCAGGTTCCTTCAATCGTTCACATCCCCCAGCAGCACTTACCACAGGCCAGGTTCCTTCACTCGTTCACATCTCCAAGCAGAACCTACCCCAGGTCAGGTTCCTTCACTCGTTCACATCCCCCAGCAGCACCTACCACAGGTCAGGTTCTTTCACTCGTTCACATCCACCAGCAGCACCGACCACAGGCCAGGTTCCTTCACCCGTTCACATCCCCCAGCAGCACCTATCACAGGTCAGGTTCCTTCACTCGTTCACACCCACCAGCAGCACCTACCACAGGCCAGGTTCCTTCACCCGTTCACCTCCCCCAGCAGCACCTACCACAGGTCAGGTTCCTTTACCCGTTCACATCCCCCAGCAGCACCTACCACAGGTCAGGTTCCTTCAATCGTTCACATCCATTAGCAGCATCTATCACAGGCCAGGTTCCTTCACCCGTTCACATCCCCCAGCAGCACCTACCACAGGTCATGTTCCTTCACTCGTTCACATCCCCCAGCAGCACCTACCACAGTTCAGGTTCCTTCACTCGTTCACATCCACCAGCAGCACCTACCACAGGCCAGGTTCCTTCACCCGTTCACATACCCCAGCAGCACCTACCACAGGTCAGGTTCCTTCACTCGTTCATATCCCCCAGCAGCACCTACCACAGGTCGGGTTCCTTCACCCGTTCACATCCACCAGCAGCACCTACCACAGGTCGGGATCCTTCACTCGTTCACATCCACCAGCAGCACCTACCGCAGGCCAGGTTCCTTCACCCGTTCACATCCACCAGCAGCCCCAACCACAGGTCGGGTTCCTTCACCCGTTCACATCCACCAGCAGCACCTACCACAGGTCGGGATCCATCACTCGTTCGCAGCCACCAGCAGCACCTACCACAGGTCGGTTTCTTTCACCCGTTCACACCCCCCAGCAGCACCTACCACAGGTCAGGTTCCTTCACCAGTTCACATACCCTAGCAACACCTACCACAGGTCAGGTTCCTTCACCCGTTCACATCCACCAGCAGCACCTACCACAGGTCAGGTTCCTTCACCCGTTCACATCCCCCAGCAACACCTACAACAGGTTAGGTTCCTTCACCCGTTCACACCCCCCAGCAGTACCTACCACAGGTCAGGTTCCTTCACTCGTTCACATCCCCCAGCAGCACCTACCACAGGTCAGGTTCCTTCATTCGTTCACATCCACCACCAGCACCTATCACAGGCCAGGTTCCTTCAACCGTTCACATCCCCCAGCAGCACCTACCACAGGTTAGGTTCCTTCACTCGTTCACATCCCCCAGCAGCACCTACCACAGGTCAGGTTCCTTCACCCGTTCACATCCCCCAGCAGCACCTACCACAGGTCAGGTTCCTTCACCCGTTCACATCCACCAGCAGCACCTACTACAGGTCGGGTTCGTTCACGCGTTCACACCCCCCAGCAGCACCTACCACAGGTCAGGTTCCTTCACTAGTTCACATCCCCCAGCAGCACCTACCACAGGTCAGGTTCCTTCACTCGTTCACATCTCCCAGCAGCACCTACCACAGGTCAGGTTCCAACACTCGTTCACATCCACCAGCAGCACCTACCACAGGCCAGGTTACTTCACCCATCCACATTCCCCAGCAGCACCTATCACAGGTCAGGTTCCTTCACTCGTTCACATCCCCCAGCAGCACCTACCACAGGTCAGGTTCCTTCACTCGTTCACATCCACCAGCAGCACCTATCACAGGCCAGGTTCCTTCACCCGTTCACATCCCCCAGCAGCACCTACCACAGGTCAGGTTCCTTCACTCGTTCACATCCCCCAGCAGCACCAACCACAGGTCAGGTTCCTTCACTCGTTCACATCCCCCAGCAACACCTACCACAGGTCAGGTTCCTTCACCCGTTCACATCCCTCAGTAGCACCTACCACAGGTCAGTTTCCTTCACCCGTTCCCATCCACCAGCAATACCTACCACAGGTCAGGTTCGTTCACTCGTTCAAATCCCCCAGCAGCACCTACCACAGGTCAGGTTCCTTCACTCGTTCACATCCACCAGCAGTACCTACCACAGGTCGGGTTCCTTCACCCGTTCACATCCACTAGCAGCACCTACCACAGGTCGGGTTCGTTCATGCGTTCACACCCCCCAGCAGCGCCTACCACAGGTCAGGTTCCTTCAATCGTTCACATCCCCCAGCAGCACTTACCACAGGCCAGGTTCCTTCACTCGTTCACATCTCCAAGCAGAACCTACCCCAGGTCAGGTTCCTTCACTCGTTCACATCCCCCAGCAGCACCTACCACAGGTCAGGTTCCTTCACTCGTTCACATCCACCAGCAGCACCGACCACAGGCCAGGTTCCTTCACCCGTTCACATCCCCCAGCAGCACCTATCACAGGTCAGGTTCCTTCACTCGTTCACACCCACCAGCAGCACCTACCACAGGCCAGGTTCCTTCACCCGTTCACCTCCCCCAGCAGCACCTACCACAGGTCAGGTTCCTTCACCCGTTCACATCCCCCAGCAGCACCTACCACAGTTCAGGTTCCTTCACTCGTTCACATCCACCAGCAGCACCTACCACAGGCCAGGTTCCTTCACCCGTTCACATACCCCAGCAGCACCTACCACAGGTCAGGTTCCTTCACTCGTTCATATCCCCCAGCAGCACCTACCACAGGTCGGGTTCCTTCACCCGTTCACATCCACCAGCAGCACCTACCACAGGTCGGGATCCTTCACTCGTTCACATCCACCAGCAGCACCTACCGCAGGCCAGGTTCCTTCACCCGTTCACATCCACCAGCAGCCCCAACCACAGGTCGGGTTCCTTCACCCGTTCACATCCACCAGCAGCACCTACCACAGGTCGGGATCCATCACTCGTTCGCAGCCACCAGCAGCACCTACCACAGGTCGGTTTCTTTCACCCGTTCACACCCCCCAGCAGCACCTACCACAGGTCAGGTTCCTTCACCAGTTCACATACCCTAGCAACACCTACCACAGGTCAGGTTCCTTCACCCGTTCACATCCACCAGCAGCACCTACCACAGGTCAGGTTCCTTCACTCGTTCACATCCCCCAGCAGCACCTACCACAGGTCAGGTTCCTTCACTCGTTCACATCCACCAGCAGCACCTACCACAGGTCAGGTTCCTTCACTCGTTCACATCCCCCAGCAGCACCTACCACAGGTCAGGTTCCTTCACTCGTTCTCATCCCCCAGCAGCACCAACCACAGGTTAGGTTCCTTCACTCGTTCACATCCCCCAGCAACACCTACCACAGGTCAGATTCCTTCACCCGTTCAAATCCCCCAGCAGCACCTACCACAGGTCAGGTTCCTTCACCCGTTCACATCCACCAGCAACACCTACCACAGGTCAGGTTCCTTCACCCGTTCAAATCCCCCAGCAGCACCAACCACAGGTCAGGTTCCTTCACCCGTTCACATCCACCAGCAGCACCTACCACAGGTCAGGTTCCTTCACCCATTCACATCCCCCAGCAGCACCTACCACAGGTCGGGTTCCTTCACCCGTTCACATCCACCAGCAGTACCTACCACAGATCGGGTTCCTTCACCCGTTCACATCCACCAGCAGCACCTACCACAGGTCGGGTTCCTTCACCCGTTCACATCCACCAGCAGTACCTACCACAGGTCGGGTTCCTTCACCCGTTCACATCCACCAGCAGCACCTACCACAGGTCGGGTTCGTTCACACCCCCCAGCAGCACCTACCACAGGTCAGGTTCCTTCAATCGTTCACATCCCCCAGCAGCACTTACCACAGGCCAGGTTCCTTCACTCGTTCACATCTCCAAGCAGAACCAACCACAGGCCAGGTTCCTTCACTCGTTCACATCCCCCAGCAGCACCTACCATAGGTCAGGTTCCTTCACTCGTTCACATCCACCAGCAGCACCGACCACAGGCCAGGTTCCTTCACCCGTTCACATCCCCCAGCAGCACCTATCACAGGTCAGGTTCCTTCACTCGTTCACACCCACCAGCAGCACCTACCACAGGCCAGGTTCCTTCACCCGTTCACATCCCCCAGCAGCACCTACTACCGGTCAGGTTCCTTCACTCGTTCACATCCACCAGCAGCACCTACGACAGGTCAGGTTCCTTCACTCGTTCACATCCACCAGCAGCACCTACCACAGGCCAGGTTCCTTCACCCGTTCACATCCCCCAGCAACACCTATCACAGGTCAGGTTCCTTCACTCGTTCACATCCCCCAGCAGCACCTACCACAGGTCAGGTTCCTTCACTCGTTCACATCCACCAGTAGCACCTGTCACAGGCCAGGTTCCTTCACCCGTTCACATCCCCCAGCAGCACCTACCACAGGTCAGGTTCCTTCACCCGTTCACACCCACCACCAGCTCCCACCACAGGTCAGGTTCCTTCACCCGTTCACATCCACCAACAGCACCTACCACAGGTCTGGTTCGTTAACCCATTCACACCCCCCAGCAGCACCTACCACAGGTCAGGTTCCTTCACTAGTTCACATCCCCCAGCAGCACCTACCACAGGTCAGGTTCCTTCACTCGTTCACATCTCCCAGCAGCATCTACCACAGGTCAGGTTCCAACACTCGTTCACATCCACCAGCAGCACCTACCACAGGCCAGGTTACTTCACCCATTCACATCCCCCAGCAGCACCTATCACAGGCCAGGTTCCTTCACTCGTTCACATCCCCCAGCAGCACCTATCACAGGCCAGGTTCCTTCACCCGTTCACATCCCCCAGCAGCACCTACCACAGGTCAGGTTCCTTCACTCGTTCACATCCCCCAGCAGCACCAACCACAGGTCAGGTTCCTTCACTCGTTCACATCCACCAGCAGCACCTACCACAGGTCGGGTTCCTTCACCCGTTCACATCCACCAGCAGTACCTACTACAGATCGGGTTCCTTCACCCGTTCACATCTACCAGCAGCACCTACCACAGGTCGGGTTCCTTCACCCGTTCACATCCACCAGCAGTACCTACCACAGGTCGGGTTCCTTCACCCGTTCACATCCACCAGCAGCACCTACTACAGGTCGGGTACGTTCACGCGTTCACACCCCCCAGCAGCACCTACAACAGGTCAGGTTCCTTCACTAGTTCACATCCCCCAGCAGCACCTACCACAGGTCAGGTTCCTTCACTCGTTCACATCTCCCAGCAGCACCTACCACAGGTCAGGTTCCAACACTCGTTCACATCCACCAGCAGCACCTACCACAGGCCAGGTTACTTCACCCATCCACATTCCCCAGCAGCACCTATCACAGGTCAGGTTCCTTCACTCGTTCACATCCCCCAGCAGCACCTACCACAGGTCAGGTTCCTTCACTCGTTCACATCCACCAGCAGCACCTATCACAGGCCAGGTTCCTTCACCCGTTCACATCCCCCAGCAGCACCTACCACAGGTCAGGTTCCTTCACTCATTCACATCCCCCAGCAGCACCAACCACAGGTCAGGTTCCTTCACTCGTTCACATCCCCCAGCAACACCTACCACAGGTCAGGTTCCTTCACCCGTTCACATCCCTCAGTAGCACCTACCACAGGTCAGTTTCCTTCACCCGTTCCCATCCACCAGCAATACCTACCACAGGTCAGGTTCCAACACTCGTTCACATCCACCAGCAGCACCTACCACAGGCCAGGTTACTTCACCCATCCACATTCCCCAGCAGCACCTATCACAGGTCAGGTTCCTTCACTCGTTCACATCCCCCAGCAGCACCTACCACAGGTCAGGTTCCTTCACTCGTTCACATCCACCAGCAGCACCTATCACAGGCCAGGTTCCTTCACCCGTTCACATCCCCCAGCAGCACCTACCACAGGTCAGGTTCCTTCACTCATTCACATCCCCCAGCAGCACCAACCACAGGTCAGGTTCCTTCACTCGTTCACATCCCCCAGCAACACCTACCACAGGTCAGGTTCCTTCACCCGTTCACATCCCTCAGTAGCACCTACCACAGGTCAGTTTCCTTCACCCGTTCCCATCCACCAGCAATACCTACCACAGGTCAGGTTCGTTCACTCTTTCAAATCCCCCAGCAGCACCTACCACAGGTCAGGTTCCTTCACCCGTTTACATCCACCAGCAGCACCTACCACAGGCCAGGTTCCTTCACCCGTTCACATCCCCCAGCAGCACCTATCACAGGTCAGGTTTCTTCACTCGTTCACATCCCCCAGCAGCACCTGCCACAGGTCAGGTTCCTTCACTCGTTCACATCCACCAGCAGCACCTATCACAGGCCAGGTTCCTTCACCCGTTCACATCCCCCAGCAGCACCTACCACAGGTCAGGTTCCTTCACCCGTTCACACCCAACACCAGCACCCACTACAGGTCAGGTTCCTTCACCTGTTCACATCCACCAACAGCACCTACCACAGGTCTGGTTCGTTCACCCATTCACACCCCCCAGCAGCACCTACCACAGGTCAGGTTCCTTCACTAGTTCACATCCCCCAGCAGCACCTACACAGGTCAGGTTCCTTCACTCCTTCACATCTCCCAGCAGCACCTACCACAGGTCAGGTTCCAACAATCGTTCACATCCACCAGCAGCACCTACCACAGGCCAGGTTACTTCACCCATTCACATCCCCCAGCAGCACCTATCACAGGTCAGGTTCCTTCACTCGTTCACATCCCCCAGCAGCACCTACCACAGGTCAGGTTCCTTCACTCGTTCACATCCACCAGCAGCACCTATCACAGGCCAGGTTCCTTCACCCGTTCACATCCCCCAGCAGCACCTACCACAGGTCAGGTTCCTTCACTCGTTCTCATCCCCCAGCAGCACCAACCACAGGTTAGGTTCCTTCACTCGTTCACATCCCCCAGCAACACCTACCACAGGTCAGGTTCCTTCACCCGTTCAAATCCCCCAGCAGCACCTACCACAGGTCAGGTTCCTTCACCCGTTCACATCCACCAGCAACACCTACCACAGGTCAGGTTCCTTCACCCGTTCAAATCCCCCAGCAGCACCTACCACAGGTCAGGTTCCTTCACCCGTTCACATCCACCAGCAGCACCTACCACAGGTCAGGTTCCTTCACCCATTCACATCCCCCAGCAGCACCTACCACAGGTCGGGTTCCTTCACCCGTTCACATCCACCAGCAGTACCTACCACAGATCGGGTTCCTTCACCCGTTCACATCCACCAGCAGCACCTACCACAGGTCGGGTTCCTTCACCCGTTCACATCCACCAGCAGTACCTACCACAGGTCGGGTTCCTTCACCCGTTCACATCCACCAGCAGCACCTACCACAGGTCGGGTTCGTTCACACCCCCCCAGCAGCACCTACCACAGGTCAGGTTCCTTCAATCGTTCACATCCCCCAGCAGCACTTACCACAGGCCAGGTTCCTTCACTCGTTCACATCTCCAAGCAGAACCTACCACAGGCCAGGTTCCTTCACTCGTTCACATCCCCCAGCAGCACCTACCATAGGTCAGGTTCCTTCACTCGTTCACATCCACCAGCAGCACCGACCACAGGCCAGGTTCCTTCACCCGTTCACATCCCCCAGCAGCACCTATCACAGGTCAGGTTCCTTCACTCGTTCACACCCACCAGCAGCACCTACCACAGGCCAGGTTCCTTCACCCGTTCACATCCCCCAGCAGCACCTACTACCGGTCAGGTTCCTTCACTCGTTCACATCCACCAGCAGCACCTACGACAGGTCAGGTTCCTTCACTCGTTCACATCCACCAGCAGCACCTACCACAGGCCAGGTTCCTTCACCCGTTCACATCCCCCAGCAACACCTATCACAGGTCAGGTTCCTTCACTCGTTCACATCCCCCAGCAGCACCTACCACAGGTCAGGTTCCTTCACTCGTTCACATCCACCAGTAGCACCTGTCACAGGCCAGGTTCCTTCACCCGTTCACATCCCCCAGCAGCACCTACCACAGGTCAGGTTCCTTCACCCGTTCACATCCACCAGCAGTACCTACCACAGGTCGGGTTCCTTCACCCGTTCACATCCACCAGCAGCACCTACTACAGGTCGGGTTCGTTCACGCGTTCACACCCCCCAGCAGCACCTACAACAGGTCAGGTTCCTTCACTAGTTCACATCCCCCAGCAGCACCTACCACAGGTCAGGTTCCTTCACTCGTTCACATCTCCCAGCAGCACCTACCACTGGTCAGGTTCCAACACTCGTTCACATCCACCAGCAGCACCTACCACAGGCCAGGTTACTTCACCCATCCACATTCCCCAGCAGCACCTATCACAGGTCAGGTTCCTTCACTCGTTCACATCCCACAGCAGCACCTACCACAGGTCAGGTTCCTTCACTCGTTCACATCCACCAGCAGCACCTATCACAGGCCAGGTTCCTTCACCCGTTCACATCCCCCAGCAGCACCTACCACAGGTCAGGTTCCTTCACTCGTTCACATCCCCCCAGCAGCACCAACCACAGGTCAGGTTCCTTCACTCGTTCACATCCCCCAGCAACACCTACCACAGGTCAGGTTCCTTCACCCGTTCACATCCCTCAGTAGCACCTACCACAGGTCAGTTTCCTTCACCCGTTCCCATCCACCAGCAATACCTACCACAGGTCAGGTTCGTTCACTCGTTCAAATCCCCCAGCAGCACCTACCACAGGTCAAGTTCCTTCACTCGTTCACATCCACCAGCAGTACCTACCACAGGTCGGGTTCCTTCACCCGTTCACATCCACCAGCAGCACCTACCACAGGTCGGGTTCGTTCATGAGTTCACACCCCCCAGCAGCGCCTACCACAGGTCAGGTTCCTTCAATCGTTCACATCCCCCAGCAGCACTTACCACAGGCCAGGTTCCTTCACTCGTTCACATCTCCAAGCAGAACCTACCCCAGGTCAGGTTCCTTCACTCGTTCACATCCCCCAGCAGCACCTACCACAGGTCAGGTTCTTTCACTCGTTCACATCCACCAGCAGCACCGACCACAGGCCAGGTTCCTTCACCCGTTCACATCCCCCAGCAGCAGCTATCACAGGTCAGGTTCCTTCACTCGTTCACACCCACCAGCAGCACCTACCACAGGCCAGGTTCCTTCACCCGTTCACCTCCCCCAGCAGCACCTACCACAGGTCAGGTTCCTTCACCTGTTCACATCCCCCAGCAGCACCTACCACAGGTCAGGTTCCTTCAATCGTTCACATCCATTAGCAGCATCTATCACAGGCCAGGTTCCTTCACCCGTTCACATCCCCCAGCAGCACCTACCACAGGTCAGGTTCCTTCACTCGTTCACATCCCCCAGCAGCACCTACCACAGTTCAGGTTCCTTCACTCGTTCACATCCACCAGCAGCACCTACCACAGGCCAGGTTCCTTCACCCGTTCACATACCCCAGCAGCACCTACCACAGGTCGGGTTCCTTCACCCGTTCACATCCACCAGCAGCACCTACCACAGGTCGGGATCCTTCACTCGTTCACATCCACCAGCAGCACCTACCGCAGGCCAGGTTCCTTCACCCGTTCACATCCACCAGCAGCCCCAACCACAGGTCGGGTTCCTTCACCCGTTCACATCCACCAGCAGCACCTACCACAGGTCGGGATCCATTACTCGTTCGCAGCCACCAGCAGCACCTACCACAGGTCGGTTTCTTTCACCCGTTCACACCCCCCAGCAGCACCTACCACAGGTCAGGTTCCTTCACCAGTTCACATACCCTAGCAACACCTACCACAGGTCAGGTTCCTTCACCCGTTCACATCCACCAGCAGCACCTACCACAGGTCAGGTTCCTTCACCCGTTCACATCCCCCAGCAACACCTACAACAGGTTAGGTTCCTTCACCCGTTCACACCCCCCAGTAGTACCTACCACAGGTCAGGTTCCTTCACTCGTTCACATCCCCCAGCAGCACCTACCACAGGTCAGGTTCCTTCATTCGTTCACATCCACCACCAGCACCTATCACAGGCCAGGTTCCTTCAACCGTTCACATCCCCCAGCAGCACCTACCACAGGTTAGGTTCCTTCACTCGTTCACATCCCCCAGCAGCACCTACCACAGGTCAGGTTCCTTCACCCGTTCACATCCCCCAGCAGCACCTACCACAGGTCAGGTTCCTTCACCCGTTCACATCCACCAGCAGCACCTACTACAGGTCGGGTTCGTTCACGCGTTCACACCCCCCAGCAGCACCTACCACAGGTCAGGTTCCTTCACTAGTTCACATCCCCCAGCAGCACCTACCACAGGTCAGGTTCCTTCACTCGTTCACATCTCCCAGCAGCACCTACCACAGGTCAGGTTCCAACACTCGTTCACATCCACCAGCAGCACCTACCACAGGCCAGGTTACTTCACCCATCCACATTCCCCAGCAGCACCTATCACAGGTCAGGTTCCTTCACTCGTTCACATCCCCCAGCAGCACCTACCACAGGTCAGGTTCCTTCACTCGTTCACATCCACCAGCAGCACCTATCACAGGCCAGGTTCCTTCACCCGTTCACATCCCCCAGCAGCACCTACCACAGGTCAGGTTCCTTCACTCGTTCACATCCCCCAGCAGCACCAACCACAGGTCAGGTTCCTTCACTCGTTCACATCCCCCAGCAACACCTACCACAGGTCAGGTTCCTTCACCCGTTCACATCCCTCAGTAGCACCTACCACAGGTCAGTTTCCTTCACCCGTTCCCATCCACCAGCAATACCTACCACAGGTCAGGTTCGTTCACTCGTTCAAATCCCCCAGCAGCACCTACCACAGGTCAGGTTCCTTCACTCGTTCACATCCACCAGCAGTACCTACCACAGGTCGGGTTCCTTCACCCGTTCACATCCACCAGCAGCACCTACCACAGGTCGGGTTCGTTCATGCGTTCACACCCCCCAGCAGCGCCTACCACAGGTCAGGTTCCTTCAATCGTTCACATCCCCCAGCAGCACTTACCACAGGCCAGGTTCCTTCACTCGTTCACATCTCCAAGCAGAACCTACCCCAGGTCAGGTTCCTTCACTCGTTCACATCCCCCAGCAGCACCTACCACAGGTCAGGTTCCTTCACTCGTTCACATCCACCAGCAGCACCGACCACAGGCCAGGTTCCTTCACCCGTTCACATCCCCCAGCAGCACCTATCACAGGTCAGGTTCCTTCACTCGTTCACACCCACCAGCAGCACCTACCACAGGCCAGGTTCCTTCACCCGTTCACCTCCCCCAGCAGCACCTACCACAGGTCAGGTTCCTTCACCCGTTCACATCCCCCAGCAGCACCTACCACAGTTCAGGTTCCTTCACTCGTTCACATCCACCAGCAGCACCTACCACAGGCCAGGTTCCTTCACCCGTTCACATACCCCAGCAGCACCTACCACAGGTCAGGTTCCTTCACTCGTTCATATCCCCCAGCAGCACCTACCACAGGTCGGGTTCCTTCACCCGTTCACATCCACCAGCAGCACCTACCACAGGTCGGGATCCTTCACTCGTTCACATCCACCAGCAGCACCTACCGCAGGCCAGGTTCCTTCACCCGTTCACATCCACCAGCAGCCCCAACCACAGGTCGGGTTCCTTCACCCGTTCACATCCACCAGCAGCACCTACCACAGGTCGGGATCCATCACTCGTTCGCAGCCACCAGCAGCACCTACCACAGGTCGGTTTCTTTCACCCGTTCACACCCCCCAGCAGCACCTACCACAGGTCAGGTTCCTTCACCAGTTCACATACCCTAGCAACACCTACCACAGGTCAGGTTCCTTCACCCGTTCACATCCACCAGCAGCACCTACCACAGGTCAGGTTCCTTCACCCGTTCACATCCCCCAGCAACACCTACAACAGGTTAGGTTCCTTCACCCGTTCACACCCCCCAGCAGTACCTACCACAGGTCAGGTTCCTTCACTCGTTCACATCCCCCAGCAGCACCTACCACAGGTCAGGTTCCTTCATTAGTTCACATCCACCACCAGCACCTATCACAGGCCAGGTTCCTTCAACCGTTCACATCCCCCAGCAGCACCTACCACAGGTTAGGTTCCTTCACTCGTTCACATCCCCCAGCAGCACCTACCACAGGTCAGGTTCCTTCACCCGTTCACATCCCCCAGCAGCACCTACCACAGGTCAGGTTCTTTCACTCGTTCACATCCATTAGCAGCACCTATCACAGGCCAGGTTCCTTCACTCGTTCACATCCCCCAGCAGCACCTACTACCGGTCAGGTTCCTTCACTCGCTCACATCCACCAGCAGCACTTACCACAGGTCAGGTTCCTTCACTCGTTCACATCCCCCAGCAGCACCTACTACCGGTCAGGTTCCGACACTCGTTCACATCCACCAGCAGCACCTACCACAGGTCAGGTTCCTTCACCCGTTCACATCCCCCAGCAGCACCTATACCACTGGTCAGGTTCCTTCACTCGTTCACATCCACCAGCAGCACCTATCACAGGCCAGGTTCCTTCACTCGTTCACATCCCGCAGCAGCACCTACCACAGGTCAGGTTCCTTCACTCGTTCACATCCCCGAGAAACACCTACCACAGGTCAGGTTCCTTCACTCGTTCACATCCACCAGCAACACCTACCACAGGCCAGGTTCCTTCACCCATTCACATCCACCAGCAGCCCCTACCACATGTCGGGTTCCTTCACCCGTTCAAATCCACCAGCAGTACCTACCACAGGTCGGGTTCCTTAACCAGTCACACCCCCAGCAGCACCTACCACAGGTCAGGTTCCTTCACCCGTTCACACCCACCAGCAGCACCTACCACAGGTCAGGTTCCTTCACCCGTTCACACCCACCAGCAGCACTGTTACGAACCCGGATCCAGCGTCCGAGCAAGGAGCAGTTACAACTACGCCATCTGTGGGTCAGCTCCCGAAACCCCCGCCAAACGAACGACGACACCGAATGAGGACGGCGAATATCGGCCACAAGGGCCAGTTTCCAGTCCTGTGCAGCTCACAACACAGCCGCTCCTGACCTCTGGTGAGGTGGTGCTCCGACGACAGCGCCATCTATGGACTGGATACGTCAGGTGTTTGCGCCCGAACCCGTAAGTGAGGTGGTTTAGTGTCCCAGTTATTGATGACGTGTCTGTTTACAGAGTCGACCTGGGACTACTGTGTTGAAGGTTGAGTCAGTCTACCCGAGGCAGCCAGTCTCCATACTGTGAAGTTTGCTGCAGCTGTTGTGACGTCGTCCCCCCGGAAGAACACTGTGGTGTGTTAGCCTGCCATTGGAGTGGCAGTGAAAGGAATTACCCGGGACCGACTGTTGGAGACGATAATCCACTGGGGTATTGAGGACAGGAGGGTGATTGGTGATATCACACGAGACTCCTGTCTAGGGCGTACCCCTTATATCGTTCGTGGAGTGGCCGTACCAGCCTTGGTGGCTCAGTACCTGCCAGCAGACCAGCTGGACGTGTGGTTGACGGCCTCCACGACGGTGCCCCCAGTGGATCTGCGTTTTGGCTGACCTGTGGCCCGGGTAGGCTCGGCATTCTCAGTGGACACGTCTTGAGGCCACGAAGAAAGCACCGCGGACTCAGCACCTAGCTTCTTGATCAAGAGTCTTCAGCAGAAGACTAGATTGTGCATGATCCCCTTTGTCAAGTGTTAATACCCCTCCCCTTTGTGCACTTATTTATTTTATATATTTAAACGGTGATGGTAATTATAATATTAAGTTCTTAGCTTTCTTTCCCTACTCCCTTTAAGTTACTTGCGTCACGGATCTCATCCCTTGATAGCCACTACTGGCTCGGGAACGGATACATTATATCTTCCTCTAACAACATCAGAGTAAGGACCCCGTTGCGTCCCGAGAGGGCCGTAACATAATTGGCATCCCCAGCGGGATCCGTCCCCTTGTTAAGTATGTTTGACAGGGGTGGTGAAGTGGCGTAATCCCTGTATATAATTCCCCCTGTGTGACGATTGTGACGTTATACGTCCTGTGCGGTGCTCAAGAGTGACTAAGTGCGATATTGTGCAGTGTGGTGCTCGCTGTGATTAAGCGATTAAGTGCAATATTGACTAGTGCGGTGCTCAGTGATTCAGTGCAATATTGTAGAGCGAAGTGTTCACTTGGACTCAGTGCAATATTGGGTAGTGTGGTGCCCGAAGTGATTACGTGCAATATTGGCAAGTGCAGTGTTTGGTGCGATAAAGTGCAATATTGGCGTAGAACAGTGCTCGGTGTGTTAAGTGCTAACGTGTAAGCAGTGTGTTAAGTGCTAAGTGTTCCATCTGTGACAATGGCAGACAAAGCTACCATCGATGATCTGGACGAGGTTCAGGCTTTTCTGAACAGAGAGGATTGTCTTGCCAGATTAAAATATTTGAGCAAACCAGAGCTTGTACTAGTGAGCGCCTACCTGGAGATCAAGATCCGTGCCAGTGATTCCCGTGTGGAGATCTTGTCCAAGGTTCACCGGCACCTGAAGGCAGAAGAGAAACAGGAAGGCGAGACTCCTAGTACAAGGGAAGGTGAGGAAATAGCTTCCACGGAAAAGGAAGATAAGGGCAGTGACATTGACAGTGATGCAGGTGAGCTTAATATCAGCTTCCTAACAGTCAAAATGCGTGCCCTAGAGATCAATCGTGAGATAGAGTGGAAGAAGTTAGAATTAGAACGGGAATTAAAAGATAAAGAAGTGGAGATGAAAAATAAAGAAATGGAGATGAAAGAAAAAGAATTGGCGATGAGGCGTTTAGAATTAGAAAGAGAAGAGAAAAGAGAGAGAGAAGAGAGAGAAAGAGAAGATAGAAGAGAAGAGCGAGAAAGAGAAGAGAGACGAGAGAGAGAAGAACGAGAGCGAGAGAGAGAAGAACGAGAGCGAGAAAGAG
The DNA here is from genome assembly GCF_040958095.1 of Procambarus clarkii. Lineage (NCBI taxonomy): Eukaryota > Metazoa > Arthropoda > Malacostraca > Decapoda > Cambaridae > Procambarus > Procambarus clarkii. The sequence continues at coordinate 207,846 of NW_027189366.1, forward strand.
AAGAACGAGAAAGAGAAGAGAGACGAGAGAGAGAAGAACGAGAGCGAGAGAGAGAAGAACGAGAGCGAGAAAGAGAAGAACGAGACAGACAAGAACGACGAGACAAAGAGGAAAGAGAGAGACAACATGAACTAGAAGTTTTGCTATTAGGCGGTGGTCGGAGGCAAACAACGGACACCAGTAGCTTCGATCCGGTACGCAACATCAAAATGGTCCCCAAATTCCATGAGAAGGAAGTGTCAAAATTCTTTGCAGCCTTCGAGAAAGTCGCTGCCTCTTTGGAGTGGCCAAGGGAGAATTGGGCCATCATGATACAGTCAGTCTTGACTGGGAAGGCCCAAATCGCCTACTCTACGTTATCCCTTGACGACTCCAGCGATTATGACAAGGTGAAGAAAGTGGTGCTCATGGCGTACCAATTGGTACCTGAGGCATATAGGCAAAAGTTCAGAAACCTGAAGAAGACCTCGGAGCACACTTTCACAGAGTTCGCCACGATCAAGGAGCGACTTTTCCAGGAATGGTGTGCCTCTCGGAAGGTGGAGACCAGGGAAGACCTCGAACAGCTGATTCTGCTCGAGGACTTCAAGGAGTGTTTATCTGGAGACCTCAAGACGTACTTAGAGGAACAGCAGGTGGAGACCTTGAGTGCAGCAGCCACCATGGCTGAAGAGTATATCCTGACTCATAGGCCGTCTGCTAAGTACGTCCCGAGGAATTACCAGCGCCGGTTTGACAGACCTCAGGACGATGAAGAGACTCCCGTCCCACGAAGCGCTAAGAAGACGCCCCCAAGTAGCCCCCGAAGAACAAGTCCTAGTAGTCCGAAACACCGTAGTCCAAGGAGGAATATGGTGTGCTGGACTTGTGGGCAGAAAGGACACGTAGCTGCTAGGTGCCGAGGCAGAAGAGGTGGCAGCGCACGAAGGGAGGTGATGTTGATGAGCTGTGTTACATCACCAGTAGGTAACCAGTCTACGACGACGCAGGAAGGACCAAGTTTGTTGGCCCCTCACACTTCAACCGGGTATGTAACGAGTGATCATATTGGAAGATCAATTGTAGTGCTCAGAGATAGTGGAGCAGCCCAGTCCCTGATCGTGAAGAGCTCGTTACCCGAGGGAGTAAGTGTGGATGGGCGACAAAAGGTTGTCCTGGTTGGGTTTCCTAGGACGCAGTACATCACCCCCTTAGTGCCAGTACATCTTGACTCGCCTTATTTCAGCGGCACATGTGAGTTGGCAGTAGTCGATACCCTCCCTGTGGCTGGGATTGACGTGGTACTAGCCAATGACTTGGTGACCGATTGGAGCACCAATCATCCCAAGATAGCGGACGAGTCGGCCAGAACATCAAAGTCTGAGGTGTCTACAGGCAATGGTAATGTCCAGGTAAAGACAGACCCGGATGTAAACATATTTAATTTGTCCTCTCACCCGCAGATCGACGATATTCTAGCAGTGTCTCCTGATTCTCTCTACGAGGAACATGAAGTTAAGAAGGCAGAGGTACCTGAGCAAGAAGAGAGGCCTTGTGTGCGGGCACCCACGGATACCAACGAGTCTGGAGCGAAGGCGGATGTGTGCTTGCGGTATGACAAGTTACAGCGTGTAGTGAACCAGCCAGAGATTCCCCAGACGTCAGAGGTAGGTGCGGTGTGTTCAAAAGGTCAAGTGCCCTCTTCGGTCCAAGCCAGGCGTGTGGATGTGGCCGGCTATGGACATGACAAGTTCAGGAAGCTTATCCCTCAATTGGCCCCATGTTTCTTAGCGATATTTTGTTTGATGCTCATATGTGTTCCCAGTGTTCTCCATAAGGATCAGTGGACGACCCGACGAATGATGGCTCCCATGAACATCGTGAAGAGGTCCCAGGGATTGGAGATTTGTACTGCAGGTGTTGCAGTTGAAGGAGGGACCTGGAAGGTGATAATTGATATAGGAGGTACGACATGTGATAATATGAGTGACTGTTTCCGACAGGTTGACACCCCCCGCGTGATTGCTGAGCCTCAACACAGCGTTATGCGGAACGTTGGTCGACCTGACGGTGGCAGAGCGAATACCACCTGCGACGTACGAACAGCCCCGTTGGGACTAGGTGTGGACCTAGTAGAGTATGCTGTAAGTACTGTTTTACCCGCTGTCGCTATCACTCTGAATTATCAGACCCCTGTATTCCAGGTTCCTGTCTCCCTAAAGGACCATCGGACCGGCACCAGAAATGCCGTCTGTGGTCAGCCATCATCGGTGCCACGACATAGGGAAGTGTCGAGTCACCCCAGATCGAGTCTACACGGATCCTTACTCGAGAGATGTGAGATGAAGCCCCTGTTTGCCATCGCAGAGGTGGTGTGGAAGGTTACGCCAGGCAGGACATCGCCTTCAATCTTCAAGTTCCCGTTGTGCCGGAATTGCCCAGTAGGACAGTTCTGTAGACGAGACAGCCTCACCATTCCAGATTATAATGCATGTGTGTCCATTTGGAGTTGTGTCGTCGTACTAATTTGGTTTGTGTTTCTTTTTATAGAACCCCAAACCAAATTCTTTTTGGTGGGGAGGTGTTACGAACCCGGATCCAGCGTCCGAGCAAGGAGCAGTAACAACTACGCCATCTGTGGGTCAGCTCCTGAAACCCCCGCCAAACGAACGACGACACCGAATGAGGACGGCGAATATCGGCCACAAGGGCCAGTTTCCAGTCCTGTGCAGCTCACAACACAGCCGCTCCTGACCTCTGGTGAGGTGGTGCTCCGACGACAGCGCCATCTATGGACTGGATACGTCAGGTGTTTGCGCCCGAACCCGTAAGTGAGGTGGTTTAGTGTCCCAGTTATTGATGACGTGTCTGTTTACAGAGTCGACCTGGGACCACTGTGTTGAAGGTTGAGTCAGTCTACCCGAGGCAGCCAGTCTCCATACTGTGAAGTTTGCTGCAGCTGTTGTGACGTCGTCCCCCCGGAAGAACACTGTGGTGTGTTAGCCTGCCATTGGAGTGGCAGTGAAAGGAATTACCCGGGACCGACTGTTGGAGACGATAATCCACTGGGGTATTGAGGACAGGAGGGTGATTGGTGATATCACATGAGACTCCTGTCTAGGGCGTACCCCTTATATCGTTCGTGGAGTGGCCGTACCAGCCTTGGTGGCTCAGTACCTGCCAGCAGACCAGCTGGACGTGTGGTTGACGGCCTCCACGACGGTGCCCCCAGTGGACCTGCGTTTTGGCTGACCTGTGGCCCGGGTAGGCTCGGCATTCTCAGAGGACACGTCTTGAGGCCACGAAGAAAGCACCGCGGACTCAGCACCTAGCTTCTTGATCAAGAGTCTTCAGCAGAAGACTAGATTGTGCATGATCCCCTTTGTCAAGTGTTAATACCCCTCCCCTTTGTGCACTTATTTATTTTATATATTTAAACGGTGATGGTAATTATAATATTAAGTTCTTAGCTTTCTTTCCCTACTCCCTTTAAGTTACTTGCGTCACGGATCTCATCCCTTGATAGCCACTACTGGCTCGGGAACGGATACATTATATCTTCCTCTAACAACATCAGAGTAAGGACCCCGTTGCGTCCCGAGAGGGCCGTAACAAGCACCTACCACAGGTCGGGTTCCTTCACCCGTTCACACCCCCAGCAGCACCTACCACAGGTAAGGTTCCTTCACCCGTTCACCCCCCCCCCCAAGCATCACCCACCACAGGTCAGGTTCCTTCACCCGTTCACACACCCCAGCATCACCCACCACGAGTCAGGTTCCTTCACTCGTTCACACACCCCAGAAGCACCTACCACAGGTCAGGTTCCTTCACCCGTTCACACCCCCCAGCATCATCCACCACAGGTCAGGTTCCTTCACTCGTTCACAGCCCCCAGCAGCACCTACCACAGGTCAGGTTCCTTCACCCGTTCACATCCACCAGCAGCACCTACCACAGGTCAGGTTACTTCACCCGTTCACACCCCCCAGCAGAACCTACCACAGGTCAGGTTCCTTCACCCGTTCACATCCCCCAGCAGCACCTACCACAGGTCAGGTTCCTTCACCCGTTCACATCCCCCAGCAATACCTACCACAGGTCAGGTTCCTTCACCCGTTAACATCCCCCAGCAGCACCTACTACAGGTCAGGTTCCTTCACTCGTTCACATCCACCAGCAGCACCTATTACAGGTCAGGTTCCTTCACTTGTTCACATCTACCAGCAGCACCTACCACAGGTCAGGTTCCTTCACTCGTTCACATCCCCCAGCAGCACCTACTACCGGTCAGGTTCCTTCACTCGTTCACATCCACCAGGAGCACCTACCACAGGTCAGGTTCCTTCACACGTTCATATCCCCCAGCAGCACCTACCACAGGTCAGGTTCCTTCACCAGTTCACATACCCTAGCAACACCTACCACAGGTCAGGTTCCTTCACTCGTTAACATCTACCAGCAGCACCTACCAAAGGTCAGGTTCCTTCACCCGTTCACATCCACCAGCAACACCTACCACAGGTCAGGTTCCTTCACTCGTTCACATCCCCCAGCAGCACCTACCACAGGTCAGGTTCCTTCACTCGTTCACATCCACCAGCAGCACCTACCACAGGCCAGGTTCCTTCACCCGTTCACATCCACAAGTATCCCCTACCACAGGTCGGGTTCCTTCACCCGTTCACATCCACCAGCAGCACCTACCACAAGTCAGGTTACTTCACCCGTTCACACCCCCCAGCAGCACCTACCACAGGTCAGGTTCCTTCACCAGTTCACATCCCCCAGCAGCACCTACCACAGGTCAGGTTCCTTCACCCGTTCACATCCCACAGCAACACCTACCACAGGTCAGGTTCCTTCACCCGTTCACATCTCCCAGCAGCACCTACTACAGGTCAGGTTCCTTCACTCGTTCACATCCACCAGCAGCACCTATTACAGGTCAGGTTCCTTCACTTGTTCACATCTACCAGCAGCACCTACCACAGGTCAGGTTCCTTCACTCGTTCACATCCCCCAGCAGCACCTACTACCGGTCAGGTTCCTTCACTCGTTCACATCCACCAGCAGCACCTACCACAGGTCAGGTTCCTTCACCAGTTCACATACCCTAGCAACACCTACCACAGGTCAGGTTCCTTCACTCGTTCACATCCCTCAGCAGCACCTACCACAGGTCAGGTTCCTTCACCCGTTCACATCCACCAGCACCACCTACCACAGGTCAGGTTCCTTCACCCGTTCACATCCCCCAGCAACACCTACAACAGGTTAGGTTCCTTCACCCGTTCACACCCCCCAGCAGTACCTACCACAGGTCAGGTTCCTTCACTCGTTCACATCCCCAAGCAGCACCTACCACAGGTCAGGTTCCTTCATTCGTTCACATCCACCACCAGCACCTATCACAGGCCAGGTTCCTTCACCCGTTCACACCCCCCAGCAGTACCTACCACAGGTTAGGTTCCTTCACTCGTTCACATCCCCCAGCAGCACCTACCACAGGTCAGGTTCCTTCACCCGTTCACATCCCCCAGCAGCACCTACCACAGGTCAGGTTCTTTCACTCGTTCACATCCATTAGCAGCACCTATCACAGGCCAGGTTCCTTCACTCGTTCACATCCCCCAGCAGCACCTACTACCGGTCAGGTTCCTTCACTCGTTCACATTCACCAGCAGCACTTACCACAGGTCAGGTTCCTTCACTCGTTCACATCCCCCAGCACCACCTACTACCGGTCAGGTTCCTTCATTCATTCACATCCACCAGCAGCACCTACCACAGGTCAGGTTCCTTCACCCGTTCACATCCCCCAGCAGCACCTACCACAGGTCAGGTTCCTTCACTCGTTCACATCCCCGAGCAACACCTACCACAGGTCAGGTTCCTTCACTCGTTCACATCCACCAGCAGCACCTACCACAGGCCAGGTTCCTTCACCCATTCACATCCACCAGCAGCCCCTACCACAGGTCGGGTTCCTTCACCCGTTCAAATCCACCATCAGTACCTACCACAGGTCGGGTTCCTTAACCAGTCACACCCCAAGCAGCACCTACCACAGGTCAGGTTCCTTCACCCGTTCACACCCACCAGCAGCACCTACCACAGGTCAGGTTCCTTCACCCGTTCACACCCACCAGCAGCACCTACCACAGGTCGGGTTCCTTCACCCGTTCACACCCCCAGCAGCACCTACCACAGGTCAGGTTCCTTCACCCGTTCACCCCCCCCCCCAAGCATCACCCACCACAGGTCAGGTTCCTTCACCCGTTCACACACCCCAGCATCACCCACCACAAGTCAGGTTCCTTCACTCGTTCACACACCCCAGAAGCACCTACCACAGGTCAGGTTCCTTCACCCGTTCACACCCCCCAGCATCATCCACCACAGGTCAGGTTCCTTCACTCGTTCACAGCCCCCAGCAGCACCTACCACAGGTCAGGTTCCTTCACCCGTTCACATCCACCAGCAGCACCTACCACAGGTCAGGTTACTTCACCCGTTCACACCCCCCAGCAGAACCTACCACAGGTCAGGTTCCTTCACCCGTTCACATCCCCCAGCAGCACCTACCACAGGTCAGGTTCCTTCACCCGTTCACATCCCCCAGCAATACCTACCACAGGTCAGGTTCCTTCACCCGTTCACATCCCCCAGCAGCACCTACCACAGGTCAGGTTCCTTCACCCGTTCACATCCCCCAGCAATACCTACCACAGGTCAGGTTCCTTCACCCGTTCACATCGCCCAGCAGCACCTACTACAGGTCAGGTTCATTCACTCGTTCACATCCACCAGCAGCACCTATTACAGGCCAGGTTCCTTCACTTGTTCACATCTACCAGCAGCACCTACCACAGGTCAGGTTCCTTCACTCGTTCACATCCCCCAGCAGCACCTACTACCGGTCAGGTTCCTTCACTCGTTCACATCCACCAGCAGCACCTACCACAGGTCAGGTTCCTTCACTCGTTCATATCCCCCAGCAGCACCTACCACAGGTCAGGTTCCTTCACCAGTTCACATACCCTAGCAACACCTACCACAGGTCAGGTTCCTTCACTCGTTAACATCCCCCAGCAGCACCTACCAAAGGTCAGGTTCCTTCACCCGTTCACATCCACCAGCAACACCTACCACAGGTCAGGTTCCTTCACTCGTTCACATCCCCCAGCAGCACCTACCACAGGTCAGGTTCCTTCACTCGTTCACATCCACCAGCAGCACCTACCACAGGCCAGGTTCCTTCACCTATTCACATCCACCAGTATCCCCTACCACAGGTCGGGTTCCTTCACCCGTTCACATCCACCAGCAGCACCTACCACAGGTCAGGTTACTTCACCCGTTCACACCCCCCAGCAGCACCTACCACAGGTCAGGTTCCTTCACCAGTTCACATCCCCCAGCAGCACCTACCACAGGTCAGGTTCCTTCACCCGTTCACATCCCACAGCAACACCTACCACAGGTCAGGTTCCTTCACCCGTTCACATCCCCCAGCAGCACCTACTACCGGTCAGGTTCCTTCACTCGTTCACATCCACCAGCAGCACCTACCACAGGTCAGGTTCCTTCATTCGTTCACATCCCCCAGCAGCACCTACTACCAGTCAGGTTCCTTCACTCGTTCACATCCACCAGCAGCACCTACCGCAGGTCAGGTTCCTTCACTCGTTCACACCCACCAGCAGCACCTACCACAGGTCAGGTTCCTTCACTCGTTCACATCCACCAGCAGCACCTACCACAGGCCAGGTTCCTTCACCCGTTCACATCCCCCAGCAGCACCTACCACAGGTCAGGTTCCTTCACTCGTTCACATCCCCCAGCAGCACCTACCACAGGTCAGGTTCCTTCACCAGTTCACATACCCTAGCAACACCTACCACAGGTCAGGTTCCTTCACTCGTTCACATCCCTCAGCAGCACCTACCACAGGTCAAGTTCCTTCACTCGTTCACATCCACCAGCAGCACCTACCACAGGCCAGGTTCCTTCACCCGTTCACATCCACCAGTATCCCCTACCACAGGTCGGGTTCCTTCACCCGTTCACATCCACCAGCAGTACCTACCACAGGTCGGGTTCCTTCACTCGTTCACACCCACCAGCAGCACCTACCACAGGTCAGGTTCCTTCACTCGTTCACATCCATTAGCAGCACCTTTCACAGGTCGGGTTCCTTCACCCGTTCACATCCCCCAGCAGCACCTACTACCGGTCAGGTTCCTTCACTCGTTCACATCCACCAGCAGCACCTACCACAGGTTGGGTTCCTTCACCCGTTCACATCCCCCAGCAGCACCTACTACCGGTCAGGTTCCTTCACTCGTTCACATCCACCAGCAGCACCTACCACAGGTCAGGTTCCTTCACTCGTTCACATCCCCCAGCAGCACCTACTACCGGTCAGGTTCCTTCACTCGTTCACATCCACCAGCAGCACCTACCACAGGTCAGGTTCCTTCACTCGTTCACACCCACCAGCAGCACCTACCACAGGTCAGGTTCCTTCACTCGTTCACATCCACCAGCAGCACCTACCACAGGCCAGGTTCCTTCACCCGTTCACATCCCCCAGCAGCACCTACCACAGGTCAGGTTCCTTCACCCGTTCACATCCCCCAGCAGCACCTATACCACTGGTCAGGTTCCTTCACTCGTTCACATCCATTAGCAGCACCTATCACAGGCCAGGTTCCTTCACCCGTTCACATCCCCTAGCAGCTCCTACCACAGGTCAGGTTCCTTCACTCGTTCACATCCCCCAGCAGCTCCTACCACAGGTCAGGTTCCTTCACTCGTTCACATCCCCCAGCAACACCTACCACAGGTCAGGTTCCGTCACTCGTTCATATCCCCCAGCAGCACCTACTACCGGTCAGGTTCCTTCACTCGTTCACATCCACCAGCAACACCTACCACAGGTCAGGTTCCTTCACTCGTTCACATCCACCAGCAGCACCTACCACAGGCCAGGTTCCTTCACCCGTTCACATCCCCCAGCAGCACATACCACAGGTTAGGTTCCTTCACTCGTTCACATCCCCCAGCAGCACCTACCACAGGACAGGTTTCTTCACTCGTTCACATCCCCCAGCAGCACCTACCACAGGTCAGGTTCCTTCACTCGTTCACATCCCCCAACAATACCTACCACAGGTCAGGTTCCTTCACTCGTTCACATCCACCAGCAGCACCTACCACAGGCCAGGTTCCTTCACCCGTTCACATCCCCCAGCAGCACCTACCACAGGTCAGGTTCCTTCACTCATTCATATCCCCCAGCAGCACCTACCACAGGTCAGGTTCCTTCACTCGTTCACATCCACCAGCAGCACCTATCACAGGCCAGGTTCCTTCACCCTTTCACATCCCCCAGCAGCACCTACCACAGGTTAGGTTCCTTCACTCGTTCACATCCCCCAGCAACACCTACCACAGGTCAGGTTCCTTCACTCGTTCACATCCACCTGCAGCACCTTCCGCAGGCCAGGTTCCTTCACCCGTTCACATCCACCAGCAGCCCCTACCACAGGTCGGGTTCCTTCACCCGTTCACATCCACCAGCAGCACCTACCACAGGTCGGGATCCATCACTCGTTCGCAGCCACCAGCAGCACCTACCACAGGTCGGTTTCTTTCACCCGTTCACACCCCCAGCAGCACCTACCACAGGTCAGGTTCCTTCACCAGTTCACATACCCTAGCAACACCTACCACAGGTCGGTTTCTTTCACCCGTTCACACCCCCAGCAGCACCTACCACAGGTCAGGTTCCTTCACCAGTTCACATACCCTAGCAACACCTACCACAGGTCTGGTTCCTTCACCCGTTCACATCCACCAGCAGCCCCTACCACAGGTCGGGTTCCTTCACCCGTTCACATTCACCAGCAGCACCTACCACAGGTCGGTTTCTTTCACCCGTTCACACCCCCAGCAGCACCTACCACAGGTCAGGTTCCTTCACCAGTTCACATACCCTAGCAACACCTACCACAGGTCTGGTTCCTTCACCCGTTCACATCCACCAGCAGCACCTACCACAGGCCAGGTTCCTTCACTCTTTCACATCCACCAGCAGCACCTACCACAGGCCAGGTTCCTTCACCCATTCACATCCACCAGTATCCCCTACCACAGGTCGGGTTCCTTCACCCGTTCACATCCACCAGCAGCACCTACCACAGGTCAGGTTACTTCACCCGTTCACACCCCCCAGCATCATCCACCACAGGTCAGGTTCCTTCACTCGTTCACAGCCCCCAGCAGCACCTACCACAGGTCAGGTTCCTTCACCCGTTCACATCCACCAGCAGCACCTACCACAGGTCAGGTTACTTCACCCGTTCACACCCCCCAGCAGAACCTACCACAGGTCAGGTTCCTTCACCCGTTCACATCCCCCAGCAGCACCTACCACAGGTCAGGTTCCTTCACCCGTTCACATCCCCCAGCAATACCTACCACAGGTCAGGTTCCTTCACCCGTTCACATCCCCCAGCAGCACCTACCACAGGTCAGGTTCCTTCACCCGTTCACATCCCCCAGCAATACCTACCACAGGTCAGGTTCCTTCACCCGTTCACATCGCCCAGCAGCACCTACTACAGGTCAGGTTCATTCACTCGTTCACATCCACCAGCAGCACCTATTACAGGCCAGGTTCCTTCACTTGTTCACATCTACCAGCAGCACCTACCACAGGTCAGGTTCCTTCACTCGTTCACATCCCCCAGCAGCACCTACTACCGGTCAGGTTCCTTCACTCGTTCACATCCACCAGCAGCACCTACCACAGGTCAGGTTCCTTCACTCGTTCATATCCCCCAGCAGCACCTACCACAGGTCAGGTTCCTTCACCAGTTCACATACCCTAGCAACACCTACCACAGGTCAGGTTCCTTCACTCGTTAACATCCCCCAGCAGCACCTACCAAAGGTCAGGTTCCTTCACCCGTTCACATCCACCAGCAACACCTACCACAGGTCAGGTTCCTTCACTCGTTCACATCCCCCAGCAGCACCTACCACAGGTCAGGTTCCTTCACTCGTTCACATCCACCAGCAGCACCTACCACAGGCCAGGTTCCTTCACCTATTCACATCCACCAGTATCCCCTACCACAGGTCGGGTTCCTTCACCCGTTCACATCCACCAGCAGCACCTACCACAGGTCAGGTTACTTCACCCGTTCACACCCCCCAGCAGCACCTACCACAGGTCAGGTTCCTTCACCAGTTCACATCCCCCAGCAGCACCTACCACAGGTCAGGTTCCTTCACCCGTTCACATCCCACAGCAACACCTACCACAGGTCAGGTTCCTTCACCCGTTCACATCCCCCAGCAGCACCTACTACCGGTCAGGTTCCTTCACTCGTTCACATCCACCAGCAGCACCTACCACAGGTCAGGTTCCTTCATTCGTTCACATCCCCCAGCAGCACCTACTACCGGTCAGGTTCCTTCACTCGTTCACATCCACCAGCAGCACCTACCACAGGTCAGGTTCCTTCACTCGTTCACACCCACCAGCAGCACCTACCACAGGTCAGGTTCCTTCACTCGTTCACATCCACCAGCAGCACCTACCACAGGCCAGGTTCCTTCACCCGTTCACATCCCCCAGCAGCACCTACCACAGGTCAGGTTCCTTCACTCGTTCACATCCCCCAGCAGCACCTACCACAGGTCAGGTTCCTTCACCAGTTCACATACCCTAGCAACACCTACCACAGGTCAGGTTCCTTCACTCGTTCACATCCCTCAGCAGCACCTACCACAGGTCAAGTTCCTTCACTCGTTCACATCCACCAGCAGCACCTACCACAGGCCAGGTTCCTTCACCCGTTCACATCCACCAGTATCCCCTACCACAGGTCGGGTTCCTTCACCCGTTCACATCCACCAGCAGTACCTACCACAGGTCGGGTTCCTTCACTCGTTCACACCCACCAGCAGCACCTACCACAGGTCAGGTTCCTTCACTCGTTCACATCCATTAGCAGCACCTTTCACAGGTCGGGTTCCTTCACCCGTTCACATCCCCCAGCAGCACCTACTACCGGTCAGGTTCCTTCACTCGTTCACATCCACCAGCAGCACCTACCACAGGTTGGGTTCCTTCACCCGTTCACATCCCCCAGCAGCACCTACTACCGGTCAGGTTCCTTCACTCGTTCACATCCACCAGCAGCACCTACCACAGGTCAGGTTCCTTCACTCGTTCACATCCCCCAGCAGCACCTACTACCGGTCAGGTTCCTTCACTCGTTCACATCCACCAGCAGCACCTACCACAGGTCAGGTTCCTTCACTCGTTCACACCCACCAGCAGCACCTACCACAGGTCAGGTTCCTTCACTCGTTCACATCCACCAGCAGCACCTACCACAGGCCAGGTTCCTTCACCCGTTCACATCCCCCAGCAGCACCTACCACAGGTCAGGTTCCTTCACCCGTTCACATCCCCCAGCAGCACCTATACCACTGGTCAGGTTCCTTCACTCGTTCACATCCATTAGCAGCACCTATCACAGGCCAGGTTCCTTCACCCGTTCACATCCCCTAGCAGCTCCTACCACAGGTCAGGTTCCTTCACTCGTTCACATCCCCCAGCAGCTCCTACCACAGGTCAGGTTCCTTCACTCGTTCACATCCCCCAGCAACACCTACCACAGGTCAGGTTCCGTCACTCGTTCATATCCCCCAGCAGCACCTACTACCGGTCAGGTTCCTTCACTCGTTCACATCCACCAGCAACACCTACCACAGGTCAGGTTCCTTCACTCGTTCACATCCACCAGCAGCACCTACCACAGGCCAGGTTCCTTCACCCGTTCACATCCCCCAGCAGCACATACCACAGGTTAGGTTCCTTCACTCGTTCACATCCCCCAGCAGCACCTACCACAGGACAGGTTTCTTCACTCGTTCACATCCCCCAGCAGCACCTACCACAGGTCAGGTTCCTTCACTCGTTCACATCCCCCAACAATACCTACCACAGGTCAGGTTCCTTCACTCGTTCACATCCACCAGCAGCACCTACCACAGGCCAGGTTCCTTCACCCGTTCACATCCCCCAGCAGCACCTACCACAGGTCAGGTTCCTTCACTCATTCATATCCCCCAGCAGCACCTACCACAGGTCAGGTTCCTTCACTCGTTCACATCCACCAGCAGCACCTATCACAGGCCAGGTTCCTTCACCCTTTCACATCCCCCAGCAGCACCTACCACAGGTTAGGTTCCTTCACTCGTTCACATCCCCCAGCAACACCTACCACAGGTCAGGTTCCTTCACTCGTTCACATCCACCTGCAGCACCTTCCGCAGGCCAGGTTCCTTCACCCGTTCACATCCACCAGCAGCCCCTACCACAGGTCGGGTTCCTTCACCCGTTCACATCCACCAGCAGCACCTACCACAGGTCGGGATCCATCACTCGTTCGCAGCCACCAGCAGCACCTACCACAGGTCGGTTTCTTTCACCCGTTCACACCCCCAGCAGCACCTACCACAGGTCAGGTTCCTTCACCAGTTCACATACCCTAGCAACACCTACCACAGGTCGGTTTCTTTCACCCGTTCACACCCCCAGCAGCACCTACCACAGGTCAGGTTCCTTCACCAGTTCACATACCCTAGCAACACCTACCACAGGTCTGGTTCCTTCACCCGTTCACATCCACCAGCAGCCCCTACCACAGGTCGGGTTCCTTCACCCGTTCACATTCACCAGCAGCACCTACCACAGGTCGGTTTCTTTCACCCGTTCACACCCCCAGCAGCACCTACCACAGGTCAGGTTCCTTCACCAGTTCACATACCCTAGCAACACCTACCACAGGTCTGGTTCCTTCACCCGTTCACATCCACCAGCAGCACCTACCACAGGCCAGGTTCCTTCACTCTTTCACATCCACCAGCAGCACCTACCACAGGCCAGGTTCCTTCACCCATTCACATCCACCAGTATCCCCTACCACAGGTCGGGTTCCTTCACCCGTTCACATCCACCAGCAGCACCTACCACAGGTCAGGTTACTTCACCCGTTCACACCCCCCAGCAGCACCTACCACAGGTCAGGTTCCTTCACCAGTTCACATCCCCCAGCAGCACCTACCACAGGTCAGGTTCCTTCACCCGTTCACATCCCACAGCAACACCTACCACAGGTCAGGTTCCTTCACCCGTTCACATCCCCCAGCAGCACCTACTACAGGTCAGGTTCCTTCACTCGTTCACAGCCCCCAGCAGCACCTACCACAGGTCAGGTTCCTTCACCCGTTCACATCCACCAGCAGCACCTACCACAGGTCAGGTTACTTCACCCGTTCACACCCCCCAGCAGAACCTACCACAGGTCAGGTTCCTTCACCCGTTCACATCCCCCAGCAGCACCTACCACAGGTCAGGTTCCTTACCCGTTCACATCTCCCAGCAATACCTACCACAGGTCAGGTTCCTTCACCCGTTCACATCCCCCAGCAGCACCTACCACAGGTCAGGTTCCTTCACCCGTTCACATCCCCCAGCAATACCTACCACAGGTCAGGTTCCTTCACCCGTTCACATCCCCCAGCAGCACCTACTACAGGTCAGGTTCATTCACTCGTTCACATCCACCAGCAGCACCTATTACAGGTCAGGTTCCTTCACTTGTTCACATCTACCAGCAGCACCTACCACAGGTCAGGTTCCTTCACTCGTTCACATCCCCCAGCAGCACCTACTACCGGTCAGGTTCCTTCACTCGTTCACATCCACCAGCAGCACCTACCACAGGTCAGGTTCCTTCACTCGTTCATATCCCCCAGCAGCACCTACCACAGGTCAGGTTCCTTCACCAGTTCACATACCCTAGCAACACCTACCACAGGTCAGGTTCCTTCACTCGTTAACATCCCCCAGCAGCACCTACCAAAGGTCAGGTTCCTTCACCCGTTCACATCCACCAGCAACACCTACCACAGGTCAGGTTCCTTCACTCGTTCACATCCCCCAGCAGCACCTACCACAGGTCAGGTTCCTTCACTCGTTCACATCCACCAGCAGCACCTACCACAGGCCAGGTTCCTTCACCTATTCACATCCACCAGTATCCCCTACCACAGGTCGGGTTCCTTCACCCGTTCACATCCACCAGCAGCACCTACCACAGGTCAGGTTACTTCACCCGTTCACACCCCCCAGCAGCACCTACCACAGGTCAGGTTCCTTCACCAGTTCACATCCCCCAGCAGCACCTACCACAGGTCAGGTTCCTTCACCCGTTCACATCCCACAGCAACACCTACCACAGGTCAGGTTCCTTCACCCGTTCACATCCCCCAGCAGCACCTACTACCGGTCAGGTTCCTTCACTCGTTCACATCCACCAGCAGCACCTACCACAGGTCAGGTTCCTTCATTCGTTCACATCCCCCAGCAGCACCTACTACCGGTCAGGTTCCTTAACTCGTTCACATCCACCAGCAGCACCTACCACAGGTCAGGTTCCTTCACTCGTTCACACCCACCAGCAGCACCTACCACAGGTCAGGTTCCTTCACTCGTTCACATCCACCAGCAGCACCTACCACAGGCCAGGTTCCTTCACCCGTTCACATCCCCCAGCAGCACCTACCACAGGTCAGGTTCCTTCACCCGTTCACATCCCCCAGCAGCACCTATACCACTGGTCAGGTTCCTTCACCCGTTCACATCCCCCAGCAGCACCTACTACAGGTCAGGTTCCTTCACTCGTTCACATCCACCAGCAGCACCTATTACAGGTCAGGTTCCTTCACTTGTTCACATCTACCAGCAGCACCTACCACAGGTCAGGTTCCTTCACTCGTTCACATCCCCCAGCAGCACCTACTACCGGTCAGGTTCCTTCACTCGTTCACATCCACCAGCAGCACCTACCACAGGTCAGGTTCCTTCACCAGTTCACATACCCTAGCAACACCTACCACAGGTCAGGTTCCTTCACTCGTTCACATCCCTCAGCAGCACCTACCACAGGTCAAGTTCCTTCACTCGTTCACATCCACCAGCAGCACCTACCACAGGCCAGGTTCCTTCACCCGTTCACATCCACCAGTATCCCCTACCACAGGTCGGGTTCCTTCACCCGTTCACATCCACCAGCAGTACCTACCACAGGTCGGGTTCCTTCACTCGTTCACACCCACCAGCAGCACCTACCACAGGTCAGGTTCCTTCACTCGTTCACATCCATTAGCAGCACCTTTCACAGGTCGGGTTCCTTCACCCGTTCACATCCCCCAGCAGCACCTACTACCGGTCAGGTTCCTTCACTCGTTCACATCCACCAGCAGCACCTACCACAGGTTGGGTTCCTTCACCCGTTCACATCCCCCAGCAGCACCTACTACCGGTCAGGTTCCTTCACTCGTTCACATCCACCAGCAGCACCTACCACAGGTCAGGTTCCTTCACTCGTTCACATCCCCCAGCAACACCTACCACAGGTCAGGTTCCGTCACTCGTTCATATCCCCCAGCAGCACCTACTACCGGTCAGGTTCCTTCACTCGTTCACATCCACCAGCAACACCTACCACAGGTCAGGTTCCTTCACTCGTTCACATCCACCAGCAGCACCTACCACAGGCCAGGTTCCTTCACCCGTTCACATCCCCCAGCAGCACATACCACAGGTTAGGTTCCTTCACTCGTTCACATCCCCCAGCAGCACCTACCACAGGACAGGTTTCTTCACTCGTTCACATCCCCCAGCAGCACCTACCACAGGTCAGGTTCCTTCACTCGTTCACATCCCCCAGCAATACCTACCACAGGTCAGGTTCCTTCACTCGTTCACATCCACCAGCAGCACCTACCACAGGCCAGGTTCCTTCACCCGTTCACATCCCCCAGCAGCACCTACCACAGGTCAGGTTCCTTCACTCATTCATATCCCCCAGCAGCACCTACCACAGGTCAGGTTCCTTCACTCATTCACATCCACCAGCAGCACCTATCACAGGCCAGGTTCCTTCACCCTTTCACATCCCCCAGCAGCACCTACCACAGGTTAGGTTCCTTCACTCGTTCACATCCCCCAGCAACACCTACCACAGGTCAGGTTCCTTCACTCGTTCACATCCACCTGCAGCACCTACCGCAGGCCAGGTTCCTTCACCCGTTCACATCCACCAGCAGCCCCTACCACAGGTCGGGTTCCTTCACCCGTTCACATCCACCAGCAGCACCTACCACAGGTCGGGATCCATCACTCGTTCGCAGCCACCAGCAGCACCTACCACAGGTCGGTTTCTTTCACCCGTTCACACCCCCAGCAGCACCTACCACAGGTCAGGTTCCTTCACCAGTTCACATACCCTAGCAACACCTACCACAGGTCGGTTTCTTTCACCCGTTCACACCCCCAGCAGCACCTACCACAGGTCAGGTTCCTTCACCAGTTCACATACCCTAGCAACACCTACCACAGGTCTGGTTCCTTCACCCGTTCACATCCACCAGCAGCCCCTACCACAGGTCGGGTTCCTTCACCCGTTCACATTCACCAGCAGCACCTACCACAGGTCGGTTTCTTTCACCCGTTCACACCCCCAGCAGCACCTACCACAGGTCAGGTTCATTCACCAGTTCACATACCCTAGCAACACCTACCACAGGTCTGGTTCCTTCACCCGTTCACATCCACCAGCAGCACCTACCACAGGCCAGGTTCCTTCACTCTTTCACATCCACCAGCAGCACCTACCACAGGCCAGGTTCCTTCACCCATTCACATCCACCAGTATCCCCTACCACAGGTCGGGTTCCTTCACCCGTTCACATCCACCAGCAGCACCTACCACAGGTCAGGTTACTTCACCCGTTCACACCCCCCAGCAGCACCTACCACAGGTCAGGTTCCTTCACCAGTTCACATCCCCCAGCAGCACCTACCACAGGTCAGGTTCCTTCACCCGTTCACATCCCACAGCAACACCTACCACAGGTCAGGTTCCTTCACCCGTTCACATCCCCCAGCAGCACCTACTACAGGTCAGGTTCCTTCACTCGTTCACTTCCACCAGCAGCACCTATTACAGGTCAGGTTCCTTCACTTGTTCACATCTACCAGCAGCACCTTCCACAGGTCAGGTTCCTTCACTCGTTCACATCCCCCAGCAGCACCTACTACCGGTCAGGTTCCTTCACTCGTGCACATCCACCAGCAGCACCTACCACAGGTCAGGTTCCTTCACCAGTTCACATACCCTAGCAACACCTACCACAGGTCAGGTTCCTTCACTCGTTCACATCCCTCAGCAGCACCTACCACAGGTCAGGTTCCTTCACTCGTTCACATCCACCAGCAGCACCTACCACAGGCCAGGTTCCTTCACCCGTTCACATCCACCAGTATCCCCTACCACAGGTCGGGTTCCTTCACCCGTTCACATCCACCAGCCGTACCTACCACAGGTCGGGTTCCTTCACTCGTTCACACCCACCAGCAGCACCTACCACAGGTCAGGTTCCTTCACTCGTTCACATCAATTAGCAGCACCTTTCACAGGTCGGGTTCCTTCACCCGTTCACATCCCCCAGCAGCACCTACTACCGGTCAGGTTCCTTCACTCGTTCACATCCACCAGCAGCACCTACCACAGGTCAGGTTCCTTCACTCGTTCACATCCCCCAGCAGCACCTACTACCGGTCAGGTTCCTTCACTCGTTCACATCCACCAGCAGCACCTACCACAGGTCAGGTTCCTTCACTCGTTCACACCCACCAGCAGCACCTACCACAGGTCAGGTTCCTTCACTCGTTCACATCCACCAGCAGCACCTACCACAGGCCAGGTTCCTTCACCCGTTCACATCCCCCAGCAGCACCTACCACAGGTCAGGTTCCTTCACCCGTTCACATCCCCCAGCAGCACCTATACCACTGGTCAGGTTCCTTCACCCGTTCACATCCCCCAGCAGCACCTACTACAGGTCAGGTTCCTTCACTCGTTCATATCCACCAGCAGCACCTATTACAGGTCAGGTTCCTTCACTTGTTCACATCTACCAGCAGCACCTAACACAGGTCAGGTTCCTTCACTCGTTCACATCCCCCAGCAGCACCTACTACCGGTCAGGTTCCTTCACTCGTTCACATCCACCAGCAGCACCTACCACAGGTCAGGTTCCTTCACCAGTTCACATACCCTAGCAACACCTACCACAGGTCAGGTTCCTTCACTCGTTCACATCCCTCAGCAGCACCTACCAAAGGTCAGGTTCCTTCACCCGTTCACATCCACCAGCAACACCTACCACCGGTCAGGTTCCTTCACTCGTTCACATCCACCAGCAGCTCCTACCACAGGTCAGGTTCCTTCACTCGTTCATATCCCCCAGCAGCACCTACCACAGGTCAGGTTCCTTCACCAGTTCACATACCCTAGCAACACCTACCACAGGTCAGGTTCCTTCACTCGTTAACATCCCCCAGCAGCACCTACCAAAGGTCAGGTTCCTTCACCCGTTCACATCCACCAGCAACACCTACCACAGGTCAGGTTCCTTCACTCGTTCACATCCCCCAGCAGCACCTACCACAGGTCAGGTTCCTTCACTCGTTCACATCCACCAGCAGCACCTACCACAGGCCAGGTTCCTTCACCTATTCACATCCACCAGTATCCCCTACCACAGGTCGGGTTCCTTCACCCGTTCACATCCACCAGCAGCACCTACCACAGGTCAGGTAACTTCACCCGTTCACACCCCCCAGCAGCACCTACCACAGGTCAGGTTCCTTCACCAGTTCACATCCCCCAGCAGCACCTACCACAGGTCAGGTTCCTTCACCCGTTCACATCCCACAGCAACACCTACCACAGGTCAGGTTCCTTCACCCGTTCACATCCCCAAGAAGCACCTACTACCGGTCAGGTTCCTTCACTCGTTCACATCCACCAGCAGCACCTACCACAGGTCAGGTTCCTTCATTCGTTCACATCCCCCAGCAGCACCTACTACCGGTCAGGTTCCTTCACTCGTTCTCATCCACCAGCAGCACCTACCACAGGTCAGGTTCCTTCACTCGTTCACACCCACCAGCAGCACCTACCACAGGTCAGGTTCCTTCACTCGTTCACATCCACCAGCAGCACCTACCACAGGCCAGGTTCCTTCACCCGTTCACATCCCCCAGCAGCACCTACCACAGGTCAGGTTCCTTCACCCGTTCACATCCCCCAGCAGCACCTATACCACTGGTCAGGTTCCTTCACCCGTTCACATCCCCCAGCAGCACCTACTACAGGTCAGGTTCCTTCACTCGTTCACATCCACCAGCAGCACCTATTACAGGTCAGGTTCCTTCACTTGTTCACATCTACCAGCAGCACCTACCACAGGTCAGGTTCCTTCACTCGTTCACATCCCCCAGCAGCACCTACTACCGGTCAGGTTCCTTCACTCGTTCACATCCACCAGCAGCACCTACCACAGGCCAGGTTCCTTCACCCGTTCACATCCACCAGTATCCCCTACCACAGGTCGGGTTCCTTCACCCGTTCACATCCACCAGCAGTACCTACCACAGGTCGGGTTCCTTCACTCGTTCACACCCACCAGCAGCACCTACCACAGGTCAGGTTCCTTCACTCGTTCACATCCATTAGCAGCACCTTTCACAGGTCGGGTTCCTTCACCCGTTCACATCCCCCAGCAGCACCTACTACCGGTCAGGTTCCTTCACTCGTTCACATCCACCAGCAGCACCTACCACAGGTTGGGTTCCTTCACCCGTTCACATCCCCCAGCAGCACCTACTACCGGTCAGGTTCCTTCACTCGTTCACATCCACCAGCAGCACCTACCACAGGTCAGGTTCCTTCACTCGTTCACATCCCCCAGCAGCACCTACTACCGGTCAGGTTCCTTCACTCGTTCACATCCACCAGCAGCACCTACCACAGGTCAGGTTCCTTCACTCGTTCACACCCACCAGCAGCACCTACCACAGGTCAGGTTCCTTCACTCGTTCACATCCACCAGCAGCACCTACCACAGGCCAGGTTCCTTCACCCGTTCACATCCCCCAGCAGCACCTACCACAGGTCAGGTTCCTTCACCCGTTCACATCCCCCAGCAGCACCTATACCACAGGTCAGGTTCCTTCACTCGTTCACATCCCCCAGCAGCTCCTACCACAGATCAGGTTCCTTCACTCGTTCACATCCCCCAGCAACACCTACCACAGGTCAGGTTCCGTCACTCGTTCATATCCCCCAGCAGCACCTACTACCGGTCAGGTTCCTTCACTCGTTCACATCCACCAGCAACACCTACCACAGGTCAGGTTCCTTCACTCGTTCACATCCACCAGCAGCACCTACCACAGGCCAGGTTCCTTCACCCGTTCACATCCCCCAGCAGCACATACCACAGGTTAGGTTCCTTCACTCGTTCACATCCCCCAGCAGCACCTACCACAGGACAGGTTTCTTCACTCGTTCACATCCCCCAGCAGCACCTACCACAGGTCAGGTTCCTTCACTCGTTCACATCCCCCAGCAATACCTACCACAGGTCAGGTTCCTTCACTCGTTCACATCCACCAGCAGCACCTACCACAGGCCAGGTTCCTTCACCCGTTCACATCCCCCAGCAGCACCTACCACAGGTCAGGTTCCTTCACTCATTCATATCCCCCAGCAGCACCTACCACAGGTCAGGTTCCTTCACTCGTTCACATCCACCAGCAGCACCTATCACAGGCCAGGTTCCTTCACCCTTTCACATCCCCCGGCAGCACCTACCACAGGTTAGGTTCCTTCACTCGTTCACATCCCCCAGCAACACCTACCACAGGTCAGGTTCCTTCACTCGTTCACATCCACCTGCAGCACCTACCGCAGGCCAGGTTCCTTCACCCGTTCACATCCACCAGCAGCCCCTACCACAGGTCGGGTTCCTTCACCCGTTCACATCCACCAGCAGCACCTACCACAGGTCGGGATCCATCACTCGTTCGCAGCCACCAGCAGCACCTACCACAGGTCGGTTTCTTTCACCCGTTCACACCCCCAGCAGCACCTACCACAGGTCAGGTTCCTTCACCAGTTCACATACCCTAGCAACACCTACCACAGGTCGGTTTCTTTCACCCGTTCACACCCCCAGCAGCACCTACCACAGGTCAGGTTCCTTCACCAGTTCACATACCCTAGCAACACCTACCACAGGTCTGGTTCCTTCACCCGTTCACATCCGCCAGCAGCCCCTACCACAGGTCGGGTTCCTTCACCCGTTCACATTCACCAGCAGCACCTACCACAGGTCGGTTTCTTTCACCCGTTCACACCCCCAGCAGCACCTACCACAGGTCAGGTTCCTTCACCAGTTCACATACCCTAGCAACACCTACCACAGGTCTGGTTCCTTCACCCGTTCACATCCACCAGCAGCACCTACCACAGGCCAGGTTCCTTCACTCTTTCACATCCACCAGCAGCACCTACCACAGGCCAGGTTCCTTCACCCATTCACATCCACCAGTATCCCCTACCACAGGTCGGGTTCCTTCACCCGTTCACATCCACCAGCAGCACCTACCACAGGTCAGGTTACTTCACCCGTTCACACCCCCAGCAGCACCTACCACAGGTCAGGTTCCTTCACCAGTTCACATCCCCCAGCAGCACCTACCACAGGTCAGGTTCCTTCACCCGTTCACATCCCACAGCAACACCTACCACAGGTCAGGTTCCTTCACCCGTTCACATCCCCCAGCAGCACCTACTACAGGTCAGGTTCCTTCACTCGTTCACATCCACCAGCAGCACCTATTACAGGTCAGGTTCCTTCACTTGTTCACATCTACCAGCAGCACCTACCACAGGTCAGGTTCCTTCACTCGTTCACATCCCCCAGCAGCACCTACTACCGGTCAGGTTCCTTCACTCGTTCACATCCACCAGCAGCACCTACCACAGGTCAGGTTCCTTCACCAGTTCACATACCCTAGCAACACCTACCACAGGTCAGGTTCCTTCACTCGTTCACATCCCTCAGCAGCACCTACCACAGGTCAGGTTCCTTCACTCGTTCACATCCACCAGCAGCACCTACCACAGGCCAGGTTCCTTCACCCGTTCACATCCACCAGTATCCCCTACCACAGGTCGGGTTCCTTCACCCGTTCACATCCACCAGCAGTACCTACCACAGGTCGGGTTCCTTCACTCGTTCACACCCACCAGCAGCACCTACCAAAGGTCAGGTTCCTTCACTCGTTCACATCAATTAGCAGCACCTTTCACAGGTCGGGTTCCTTCACCCGTTCACATCCCCCAGCAGCACCTACTACCTGTCAGGTTCCTTCACTCGTTCACATCCACCAGCAGCACCTACCACAGGTCAGGTTCCTTCACTCGTTCACATCCCCCAGCAGCACCTACTACCGGTCAGGTTCCTTCACTCGTTCACATCCACCAGCAGCACCTACCACAGGTCAGGTTCCTTCACTCGTTCACACCCACCAGCAGCACCTACCACAGGTCAGGTTCCTTCACTCGTTCACATCCACCAGCAGCACCTACCACAGGCCAGGTTCCTTCACCCGTTCACATCCCCCAGCAGCACCTACCACAGGTCAGGTTCCTTCACCCGTTCACATCCCCCAGCAGCACCTATACCACTGGTCAGGTTCCTTCACCCGTTCACATCCCCCAGCAGCACCTACTACAGGTCAGGTTCCTTCACTCGTTCACATCCACCAGCAGCACCTATTACAGGTCAGGTTCCTTCACTTGTTCACATCTACCAGCAGCACCTACCACAGGTCAGGTTCCTTCACTCGTTCACATCCCCCAGCAGCACCTACTACCGGTCAGGTTCCTTCACTCGTTCACATCCACCAGCAGCACCTACCACAGGTCAGGTTCCTTCACCAGTTCACATACCCTAGCAACACCTACCACAGGTCAGGTTCCTTCACTCGTTCACATCCCTCAGCAGCACCTACCACAGGTCAGGTTCCTTCACTCGTTCACATCCACCAGCAGCACCTACCACAGGCCAGGTTCCTTCACCCGTTCACATCCACCAGTATCCCCTACCACAGGTCGGGTTCCTTCACCCGTTCACATCCACCAGCAGTACCTACCACAGGTCGGGTTCCTTCACTCGTTCACACCCACCAGCAGCACCTACCACAGGTCAGGTTCCTTCACTCGTTCACATCCACCAGCAGCACCTACCACAGTTCAGGTTCCTTCACTCGTTCACATCCCCCAGCAGCACCTACTACCGGTCAGGTTCCTTCACTCGTTCACATCCACCAGCAGCACCTACCACAGGTCAGGTTCCTTCACTCGTTCACACCCACCAGCAGCACCTACCACAGGTCAGGTTCCTTCACTCGTTCACATCCACCAGCAGCACCTACCACAGGCCAGGTTCCTTCACCCGTTCACATCCCCCAGCAGCACCTACCACAGGTCAGGTTCCTTCACCCGTTCACATCCCCCAGCAGCAACTATACCACTGGTCAGGTTCCTTCACTCGTTCACATCCATTAGCAGCACCTATCACAGGCCAGGTTCCTTCACCCGTTCACATCCCGCAGCAGCTCCTACCACAGGTCAGGTTCCTTCACTCGTTCACATCCCCCAGCAGCTCCTACCACAGGTCAGGTTCCTTCACTCGTTCACATCCCCCAGCAACACCTACCACAGGTCAGGTTCCGTCACTCGTTCATATCCCCCAGCAGCACCTACCACAGGTCAGATTCCTTCACTCGTTCACATCCCCCAGCAGCACCTACTACCGGTCAGGTTCCTTCACTCGTTCATATCCCCCAGCAGCACCTACCTCAGGTCAGGTTCCTTCACTCGTTCACATCCCCCAGCAGCACCTACTACCGGTCAGGTTCCTTCACTCGTTCACATCCACCAGCAACACCTACCACAGGTCAGGTTCCTTCACTCGTTCACATCCACCAGCAGCACCTACCACAGGCCAGGTTCCTTCACCCGTTCACATCCCCCAGCAGCACGTACCACAGGTTAGGTTCCTTCACTCGTTCACATCCCCCAGCAGCACCTACCACAGGACAGGTTTCTTCACTCGTTCACATCCCCCAGCAGCACCTACCACAGGTCAGGTTCCTTCACTCGTTCACATCCCCCAGTAATACCTACCACAGGTCAGGTTCCTTCACTCGTTCACATCCACCAGCAGCACCTACCACAGGCCAGGTTCCTTCACCCGTTCACATCCCCCAGCAGCACCTACCACAGGTCGGGTTCCTTCACTCATTCACATCCCCCAGCAGCACCTACCACAGGTCAGGTTCCTTCACTCGTTCACATCCACCAGCAGCACCTATCACAGGCCAGGTTCCTTCACCCGTTCACATCCCCCAGCAGCACCTACCACAGGTTAGGTTCCTTCACTCGTTCACATCCCCCAGCAACACCTACCACAGGTCAGGTTCCTTCACTCGTTCACATCCACCTGCAGCACCTACCGCAGGCCAGGTTCCTTCACCCGTTCACATCCACCAGCAGCCCCTACCACAGGTCGGGTTCCTTCACCCGTTCACATCCACCAGCAGCACCTACCACAGGTCGGTTTCTTTCACCCGTTCACACCCCCAGCAGCACCTACCACAGGTCAGGTTCCTTCACCAGTTCACATACCCTAGCAACACCTACCACAGGTCTGGTTCCTTCACCCGTTCACATCCACCAGCAGCACCTACCACAGGCCAGGTTCCTTGACCCGTTCACATCCCCCAGCAACACCTACAACAGGTTAGGTTCCTTCACCCGTTCACACCCCCCAGCAGTACCTACCACAGGTCAGGTTCCTTCACCCGTTCACATCCCCCAGCAGCACATACCACAGGTTAGGTTCCTTCACTCGTTCACATCCCCCAGCAGCACCTACTACAGGACAGGTTTCTTCACTCATTCACATCCACCAGCAGCACCTACCACAGGTCAGGTTCCTTCACTCGTTCACATCCCCCAGCAACACCTACCACAGGCCAGGTTCCTTCACCCGTTCACATCCCCCAGCAGCACCTACCACAGGTCAGGTTCCTTCACTCATTCACATCCCCCAGCAACACCTAACACAGGTCAGGTTCCTTCACTCGTTCACATCCACCAGCAGCACCTACCGCAGGCCAGGTTCCTTCACCCGTTCACATCCACCAGCAGCCCCTACCACAGGTCGGGTTCCTTCACCCGTTCACATTCACCAGCAGCACCTACCACAGGTCGGTTTCTTTCACCCGTTCACACCCCCAGCAGCACCTACCACAGGTCAGGTTCCTTCACCAGTTCACATACCCTAGCAACACCTACCACAGGTCTGGTTCCTTCACCCGTTCACATCCACAAGCAGCACCTACCACAGGCCAGGTTCCTTCACCCGTTCACATCCCCCAGCAACACCTACAACAGGTTAGGTTCCTTCACCCGTTCACACCCCCCAGCAGTACCTACCACAGGTCAGGTTCCTTCACCCGTTCACATCCCCCAGCAGCACATACCACAGGTTAGGTTCCTTCACTCGTTCACATCCCCCAGCAGCACCTACTACAGGACAGGTTTCTTCACTCGTTCACATCCACCAGCAGCACCTACCACAGGTCAGGTTCCTTCACTCGTTCACATCCCCCAGCAACACCTACCACAGGCCAGGTTCCTTCACCCGTTCACATCCCCCAGCAGCACCTACCACAGGTCAGGTTCCTTCACTCATTCACATCCCCCAGCAACACCTAACACAGGTCAGGTTCCTTCACTCGTTCACATCCACCAGCAGCACCTACCGCAGGCCAGGTTCCTTCACCCGTTCACATCCACCAGTATCCCCTACCACAGGTCGGGTTCCTTCACCCGTTCACATCCACCAGCAGTACCTACCACAGGTCGGGTTCCTTCACTCGTTCACACCCACCAGCAGCACCTACCACAGGTCAGGTTCCTTCACTCGTTCACATCCATTAGCAGCACCTTTCACAGGTCGGGTTCCTTCACCCGTTCACATCCCCCAGCAGCACCTACTACCGGTCAGGTTCCTTCACTCGTTCACATCCACCAGCAGCACCTACCACAGGTTGGGTTCCTTCACCCGTTCACATCCCCCAGCAGCACCTACTACCGGTCAGGTTCCTTCACTCGTTCACATCCACCAGCAGCACCTACCACAGGTCAGGTTCCTTCACTCGTTCACATCCCCCAGCAGCACCTACTACCGGTCAGGTTCCTTCACTCGTTCACATCCACCAGCAGCACCTACCACAGGTCAGGTTCCTTCACTCGTTCACACCCACCAGCAGCACCTACCACAGGTCAAGTTCCTTCACTCGTTCACATCCACCAGCAGCACCTACCACAGGCCAGGTTCCTTCACCCGTTCACATCCCCCAGCAGCACCTACCACAGGTCAGGTTCCTTCACCCGTTCACATCCCCCAGCAGCACCTATACCACTGGTCAGGTTCCTTCACTCGTTCACATCCATTAGCAGCACCTATCACAGGCCAGGTTCCTTCACCCGTTCACATCCCCTAGCAGCTCCTACCACAGGTCAGGTTCCTTCACTCGTTCACATCCCCCAGCAGCTCCTACCACAGGTCAAGTTCCTTCACTCGTTCACATCCCCCAGCAACACCTACCACAGGTCAGGTTCCGTCACTCGTTCATATCCCCCAGCAGCACCTACCACAGGTCAGATTCCTTCACTCGTTCACATCCCCCAGCAGCACCTACTACCGGTCAGGTTCCTTCACTCGTTCATATCCCCCAGCAGCACCTACCACAGGTCAGGTTCCTTCACTCGTTCACATCCCCCAGCAGCACCTACTACCGGTCAGGTTCCTTCACTCGTTCACATCCACCAGCAACACCTACCACAGGTCAGGTTCCTTCACTCGTTCACATCCACCAGCAGCACCTACCACAGGCCAGGTTCCTTCACCCGTTCACATCCCCCAGCAGCACATACCACAGGTTAGGTTCCTTCACTCGTTCACATCCCCCAGCAGCACCTACCACAGGACAGGTTTCTTCACTCGTTCACATCCCCCAGCAGCACCTACCACAGGTCAGGTTCCTTCACTCGTTCACATCCCCCAGCAATACCTACCACAGGACAGGTTTCTTCACTCGTTCACATCCACCAGCAGCACCTACCACAGGCCAGGTTCCTTCACCCGTTCACATCCACCAGTATCCCCTACCACAGGTCGGGTTCCTTCACCCGTTCACATCCACCAGCAGTACCTACCACAGGTCGGGTTCCTTCACTCGTTCACACCCACCAGCAGCACCTACCACAGGTCAGGTTCCTTCACTCGTTCACATCAATTAGCAGCACCTTTCACAGGTCGGGTTCCTTCACCCGTTCACATCCCCCAGCAGCACCTACTACCGGTCAGGTTCCTTCACTCGTTCACATCCACCAGCAGCACCTACCACAGGTCAGGTTCCTTCACTCGTTCACATCCCCCAGCAGCACCTACTACCGGTCAGGTTCCTTCACTCGTTCACATCCACCAGCAGCACCTACCACAGGTCAGGTTCCTTCACTCGTTCACACCCACCAGCAGCACCTACCACAGGTCAGGTTCCTTCACTCGTTCACATCCACCAGCAGCACCTACCACAGGCCAGGTTCCTTCACCCGTTCACATCCCCCAGCAGCACCTACCACAGGTCAGGTTCCTTCACCCGTTCACATCCCCCAGCAGCACCTATACCACTGGTCAGGTTCCTTCACCCATTCACATCCCCCAGCAGCACCTACTACAGGTCAGGTTCCTTCACTCATTCACATCCCCCAGCAGAACCTACCACAGGTCAGGTTCCTTCACTCGTTCACATCCACCAGCAGCACCTATCACAGGCCAGGTTCCTTCACCCGTTCACATCCCCCAGCAGCACCTACCACAGGTTAGGTTCCTTCACTCGTTCACATCCCCCAGCAACACCTAACACAGGTCAGGTTCCTTCACTCGTTCACATCCACCAGCAGCACCTACCGCAGGCCAGGTTCCTTCACCCGTTCACATCCACCAGCAGCCCCTACCACAGGTCGGGTTCCTTCACCCGTTCACATTCACCAGCAGCACCTACCACAGGTCGGTTTCTTTCACCCGTTCACACCCCCAGCAGCACCTACCACAGGTCAGGTTCCTTCACCAGTTCACATACCCTAGCAACACCTACCACAGGTCTGGTTCCTTCACCCGTTCACAACCACCAGCAGCACCTACCACAGGCCAGGTTCCTTCACCCGTTCACATCCCCCAGCAACACCTACAACAGGTTAGGTTCCTTCACCCGTTCACACCCCCCAGCAGTACCTACCACAGGTCAGGTTCCTTCACTCGTTCACATCCCCCAGCAGCAACTACCACAGGTCAGGTTCCTTCATTCGTTCACATCCACCACCAGCACCTACTACCGGTCAGGTTCCTTCACTCGTTCACATCCACCAGCAACACCTACCACAGGTCAGGTTCCTTCACTCGTTCACATCCACCAGCAGCACCTACCACAGGTCACTTACAAATGTCGCGTCGTTAGTGGAGTGACCGATGACGTATGTGTGTGTGTGTGAACAATATTATTAAACACATTTGAGATGGGGTGTTAATATGTCACAGGGAGTGATTAATTACTACGGTCATCTTTGTGACACGTAAGTAAGTGGTGTAATTACGGTTATCTTAGTGACACATATTATTATTGTATGATTATCTCATTAAGGATTATATTGTGAGGTGATACCTTGTTATTGTTTCGTCTGTGTGATAAGCAATAATAAGTATTCTAATTATCATAATTATTGTTGTGTTGATAAATTGATTGTTAACTGGTTGAGTGACAGTGTGATTAATGTAAACTAATCGACTGATTATTAATCGACTGTCTGTGTGACAGTGTTTAACGTATGGTTGTTAATTAATTGATTGAATGTTGACTGAGTGACAGAGTGAGTATCGTAAATTAATTGAGTGTTAATTAATTCATTGTGATTTAGTGTCTTTGTGACACTGATAAAATACAGTAATTACTTGTTATTGTTGTTGTGAATGTCTTGGTGACAGTGTTCTTTTGTATTTATTTACGAGTGTAAATTTGTTGTGTTGGTGAGGTGTTAGGATACTGCCAGACGCAAGTGTGGTAATTGTCATGACCCTTTAGGTCATGACCTGTTGGGTGTAGACAGTTGTATCTTACACCTGCGAGAGTGGTGGAAACGGATTCTTGCTGCGAAGTGGTGTTGTGACGGTTGTTGAAGTGACACTCTTCAGTAACAACGAATGTGAGTCACTGTGTATTAGTACATAACTTGTTTAATAAATTCATTTATTTTGTTATTCGTGCCTTTAATGTCATT
Organism: Procambarus clarkii; assembly: GCF_040958095.1. Taxonomy (NCBI): domain Eukaryota; kingdom Metazoa; phylum Arthropoda; class Malacostraca; order Decapoda; family Cambaridae; genus Procambarus; species Procambarus clarkii. Next base: position 238,247 of record NW_027189366.1, read on the forward strand.
CCTAATTATGAAGTACTGCCCCATTATTCTTTTCAATTTCTTCTTGATATTGTCAATAGTTTGAGTTGGCTCGGGATCCAGCCCAGAGCCTCAAGCACTGAATACAAAATTCGGTGTGAGGCCCACCATCTGCTACCTGTTAAATTTGCTCGCAAGCAAGTAGCAGAGACAAAGACCTATGTGTGGAAGGTCTGGTATTGCATGTGGAATAGAAGACAGCCCTGGTCTTCAACACTTTCTGAAATACCTGTACCGTGGCGTCTTACTCACGCCTCCGGAGTGTATTCATATGTTTGTCGAAGACAAACATTCAAATCTACATCCCAATAACCAGAAATCTCACATCTGGCTCCCAGTGCCGTGCTAGAGAGTCAGTGAAGGGGTAAAATATCACATCTGGCGCCCAGTGCCATGCTAGAGAGTCTGTGAAGGGGGTGAAATCTCACATCTGGCACCCACAACGTGGGGCTAGCCATGTGTGGAAAAATTGCTACACATGCATACACACTATGACAAGAATATTTCAGGAGTCACTACTACCACTACCATTATATAAACTATGCAGCCCATCCTCCGAATATGGGGAGGTAAATGCAAGAGGACAAGTAGGTGTAATTATGTACTATTCCTAGCAGTCTGGAATTGTACCTATTTTCACTTAGTATTAAACCACAGTGTGAAATAAATTGTGAATATTTGAGTTTACCTGAAATGCTGAATAGAAAACCACGACCTAACCTAACCTTCTTAGTGTATGAGAACAAGCATTTCATTGCTTCTAAAATACAATTAGTACTTAACCTATAGCTATATTGATATTACAGTTTTATAAAACTAATAAAACAAAACTAAAATATTTCAATAAATTGTAAAATAACTTGGGATATTTTAAAATTTTGTATAAAATCTCTATTTGTTTAATATAAATGATAAAGAAAATCCTGATATTTAAAACTTTTTTATAGAAAAATGAATTTGAAAACTATGGGATGCAGCTATGACATAGTTACAACAACAGTCACTGTTGTCATTACTATTATACACACCATGAAAAGGATACAACAACAGTCACTGTTGCCACTGTCATTATACGACAATGATATAACAGCAGTCACTGCAGCTGAGAAAGAAAGACAGAGTTTTAGATTTATTCTGTTCTTCATAACAAATAATAATAATAATAATGGGCTCATTACAGCGATCAGTGTCTAGATAGAGACTTACAATGAGGAGAAGGATGGTCAGCGTCTCTCACCTTGTGGTATTATTCTTAATGGCCCCTCACACGTTGTTCTAGAGAAAGTGATATACAATATTCTTGGAGATAAAGAATAATCTCCCACTAAACTAAACTTATAAACTCCGAATAATTAAGAGAACACAGTGTGTTCTACGGCTTCACCTAAACTCTAAGGACCTCATAGTAACATTGAAAATGCAACAATATTGAAAACACACACACAATGATCCTGAGTAGAAAAGTTGTTCTGGAGAACACACAGTGATCTGGAGAACACACAATGATCTGGAGAACTCACAACGATTTGGAGAACACACAATGATCTGGAGAACACATAGTGATCTGGAGAACACAGTGATCTGGAGAACACACTGTGATCTGGAGAACACACAGTGATCTAGAGAACACACAGTGATCTGAAGAACACACACTGATTTGGAGAACACACAGTGATCTAGACAACATAGTGATCTGGAGAACACACAGTGATCTAGAGAACCCACAGTGATCTAGAGAACACAGTGATCTGGAGAACACACAGTGATCTAGACAACACAGTGATCTAGAGAACACAGTTATCTGGAGAACACAGTGATCTAGAGAACACACTTCCCGGAGCTGCTCTCTGTACCCGTTGGTCCCAGGAGAGGGAGTACCCTGTGGCTGCTCTCAGTAACCCTTGGCTCCCAGGTAACACACACACAGGGGAATGTCGTCCCACCTGATGAGCGACAAATATCGTCCATACGCCGTCACTGGAAGAGAATATGACACTATGAGTCTAAAGTTATCTTCCCCACACTCCAGCATGAAGTGGAGTTCAACTCTCCAGCTCTGGACGTGGAGTTCAACACTCCAGCTCTGGACGTGGAGTTCAACACTCCAGCTCTGGACGTGGAGTTCAACACACCAGCTCTGGACGTGGAGTTCAACACTCCAGCTCTGGACGTGGAGTTCAACACTCCAGCTCTGGACGTGGAGTTCAACACACCAGCTCTGGACGTGGAGTTCAACACACCAGCTCTGGACGTGGAGTTCAACACTCCAGCTCTGGACGTGGAGTTCAACACTCCAGCTCTGGACGTGGAGTTCAACACTCCAGCTCTGGACGTGGAGTTCAACACACCAGCTCTGGACGTGGAGTTCAACACTCCAGCTCTGGACGTGGAGTTCAACACACCAGCTCTGGACGTGGAGTTCAACACTCCAGCTCTGGACGTGGAGTTCAACACTCCAGCTCTGGACGTGGAGTTCAACACACCAGCTCTGGACGAGGAGTTCAACACTCCAGCTCTGGACGTGGAGTTCAACACTCCAGCTCTGGACGTGGAGTTCAACACTCCAGCTCTGGACGTGGAGTTCAACACTCCAGCTCTGGACGTGGAGTTCAACACTCCAGCTCTGGACGTGGAGTTCAACACTCCAGCTCTAGACGTGGAGTTCAACACTCCAGCTCTGGACGTGGAGTTCAACACTCCAGCTCTGGACGTGGAGTTCAACACTCCAGCTCTGGACGTGGAGTTCAACACACCAGCTCTGGACGTGGAGTTCAACACACCAGCTCTGGACGTGGAGTTCAACACTCCAGCTCTGGACGTGGAGTTCAACACTCCAGCTCTGGACGTGGAGTTCAACACTCCAGCTCTGGACGTGGAGTTCAACACACCAGCTCTGGACGTGGAGTTCAACACTCCAGCTCTGGACGTGGAGTTCAACACACCAGCTCTGGACGTGGAGTTCAACACTCCAGCTCTGGACGTGGAGTTCAACACTCCAGCTCTGGACGTGGAGTTCAACACACCAGCTCTGGACGAGGAGTTCAACACTCCAGCTCTGGACGTGGAGTTCAACACTCCAGCTCTGGACGTGGAGTTCAACACTCCAGCTCTGGACGTGGAGTTCAACACTCCAGCTCTGGACGTGGAGTTCAACACTCCAGCTCTGGACGTGGAGTTCAACACTCCAGCTCTAGACGTGGAGTTCAACACTCCAGCTCTGGACGTGGAGTTCAACACTCCAGCTCTGGACGTGGAGTTCAACACTCCAGCTCTGGACGAGGAGTTCAACACTTCTGTCGCTTCCATGAATTCTTTAATTTGGAATTTGGCCAAATGAAATCTTACATGTGAATTTATTAAAAAAAATAAAGCAAATTCGGCAAAATATACAGCAAGTTTAATATTATATTTTGATGAGAGGAGGTGACTAACGGAGACCTGAGGTCCCGGGTATTACAATAACAAAAAGAGATTATTGTTAAATGATGATCATAAATTATTTGTCCAAATTAGTGTGAGGAGTATGTAATGTGAGGGGGGGGGGGGTCGCCCTCTGAAGCATACACTGAAACAATAAGAGTTCATAATAACAGTTTGTCTTAATAAAGGTAAGACAAATATATTGGGAATTTGAAGAAATTTAATTAAAATTCTGGTTTGTCCAACTTTGGTTTTAAGGCATGATAAAGAACGCAAATTAACTGTCATCGAAGCCACCAACATAACACAAAAACACTTCTTATTATTTATTGAAATTATGAAACAAACAGATAGACAACGGGAAAATGACAAAGTAAAATTAGCAGACTAGTTTTTGCTTGTGAAAAGATGCACCGTGACGTCTCCTAGTGCCACACCCCGCGCTTCACTCCACGCCTCACCCTGTGCCTCACCCCGTGCCTCACCCCCCGCCTCACCCCGTGCTTCAGCGCTTGTCTCATCTTGTGCATCATCCCACGCCTCACCCCGTGCCTCCCCCCGTGCCTCACAATGCGCCTCACCCTATACCTGATTCTGTACGTCACCCTGTGCCTGACTCTGTACCTCCTCCCGTGCCTCACCCTGTGCTTCACCCTGTAATTATAAGTACAAAATAAACATGCACCATAACAATTCAATAAAGCTCTCCTCACAACTTAAGGTCATTCAGATTGATGACATCAATGTATCTTATCCTCCAGGATAAGAGCTGCAGTAACCCTTAAGCTCTGGTCCAACCATAGCACTTTATTCAGCCAAGAAACACATTTTACATTATCTATATATATATATATATATATATATATATATATATATATATATATATATATATATATATATATATATATATATGCTGAAATCAACACTAGAAAAAGCCCTCAATCTTTCCCTCAGCGACTCACAGTGGAAACAGGCCTCCCTTCCTGTCAGACTCGGGGGCCTTGGAGTGCGCACAGCAACACAAATTGCTGTACCAGCGTTCCTGTCCTCTTCAGTGGGGTCTGACAACTTGGTGAAGGAAATCCTACCTGAGCACCTAGTTCAACAGGCAGGGGTGCATGATCCCAGCTTCACAGACTGCACAACCAAATGGGTCTCTCTCGCAGGACCAGCACCCCAACCACCGCCTTCTGAAGCCCATAAGTAATCCAGCTGGGATCGCCCCATTGCCGACCAAGAAGCTGCAACTTTGCTAGAAGCTGCGACAACACCACATGACACTGCCCGACTTAGAGCTGTAGCAGCTCCCCATGCAGGTGATTTCCTATTAGCAACCCCAATGTCAGCAACCGGCACCCGTCTCACACCGCAGGCCCTCCGAATTGCCGTGGCTCTCCGCCTAGCTGCCCCAATCCACACCGAATACAGGTGTATTTGCGGCGAGGCAAAGGCCGACAGGTACGTACGGCATGGCCTTCTCTGCCAAAGGACGGGAGGATGGCATGCAAGACACGGCGAGGTTAATGACATTATTAAGAGAAGCCTTACCACAGCCGGTTGTCCAGCAGAGAGAGAGCCCCGTTACCTAATGTCCCGCAACTCTGATGAGCCTGTCGGTCGCCCAGACGGAATTACGGTGAACCCCTGGAAGAATGGTAGACAGTTGGTGTGGGACTACACTTGCGTTTCAACTTTAGCCAATACCTATGTTGACTTCAGTGCTACACAAGCAGGAGGAGCTGCCAATCACCGGGAAGCGGCCAAGTCACGTAAATACAGAGACCTTGAGCACCACTACAATTTTGTCCCCATTGCCTCAGAGACACTTGGTGCCTGGGGTAAAAGTGCTGCTAGCTTTTTGAAGGAGTTGGGGTCTAAGCTAATCGAAACAACAGAGACCCTAGAGCTGCCAGTTTTCTTTTTCAGCGCCTTAGTGTGGCAATCCAGAGAGGAAATGCTCACTGCATCCATGGTTCCTGCCCGCTATCTGAGGAGCTGGAGGAGCTTTTCAACTTGTGACAAGCAGCCTTGTACCCTGCATGTAATCAATATTGTAACTTTTTTTGTGTAATGACATTTTCAAATAAAGTTAGATAAATATACACACTTAACAAAAGAATAGGGGTGGTAGGAGAAGAAAATATCAAAGTGTTCAGTGAGGATCCACAAGGTCTTCTCTGAGTACTCTTTATTTTCTTCTCCGAGGCTATGGGTCTCTACACTTGCACCAGAGGTGGTACCCCTACTAGGTTAAAAAAAAAAAAAAAAAAAAAAAAAAAAATATATATATATATATATATATATATATATATATATATATATATATATATATATATATATATATATATATATATATATTATATATATATATATATATATATATATATATATATATATATATATATATATATATATATATATATATATATATATATATATATATATATATGTCGTACCTAGTAACCAGAACGCACTTCTCAGCCTACTTTGTAAGGCCCGATTTGCCTAATAAGCCAATTTTTCATGAATTAATTGTTTTTCGACTACCTAACCTAACCTAACTTTATCGGCTACCTAACCTAACCTAACCTAGTTAATTTTAACTCCAATAAAAAAATATTGACTTCATACATAATGAAATGGGTAGCTTTATCATTTCATAAGAAAAAAATTAGAGAAAATATATTAATTCAGGAAAAATTGGCTTATTAGGCAAATCGGGCCTTGCATAGTAGGCTGAGAAGTTCGTTCTGGCTACTAGGTACGACATATATATATATATATATATATATATATATATATATATATATATATATATATATATATATATATATATATATATATATATATATATATATATGTATATATATATATATGTATATATATATATATATATATATATATATATATATATATATATATATATATATATATATATATATTATTTTTTTATTTTTTTTTTTGTAAAGTTTGTGAGGGTACCACCTCTGGTGCCAATGTGGGGACCCATAGCCTCGGAGAAGAAAATAAAAAGTATTCAGAGGAGACCTTGTGGTTTCTCACTGAACACTAATATTATCTTCTCCTACCACCCCCATTCTTTTGTATGTACACACATATATTTACTTTATTTGAACTTTGTTACAAAAAAGGAGTTACATATGGGTTACAAAGATGGTTGTCATAGGTTGTCGAGTTCCTCCAGCTCCTCAGATGGCGGGCAGGAACCCTGGATGCAGTGCGCATTTCCCCTCTGTATCGCCACACTGAGGCGCTGGAAAAGAAAGCTTGCAGCTCTCGGGTCCCTTGTTATTTCAATGAGCCTAGAACCCAGTTCCTTCAAAAAACGGGTAGCACTTTTACCCCAGGCGCCGAGTGTCTCAGAAGCAATGGGGACAAAATTGTAGTGGTGATCCAGTTCTCTATACTTACGGGATTTGGCTGCTTCCCTGTGGGTGGCAGCGCCACCTGGTTGTGCAACACTGAGGTTAATGTAGGTGTTAGCCAGGGTTGATACGCACGTGTAGTCCCATACCAACTGCTTGCCATTCTTCCAGGGGTCACTGTGATACCATCCGGGCGACCAATAAGAGCATCAGAGTTACGGGGCGTTAGGTAACGGGGCTCTCTTTCAGCTGGGCATCCAGCTGTGGTGAGGCTCCTCTTGATGATGTCGTTAACTTCACTGTGCCTCGAGTGCCATCCCCCTGTGCTTTGGCAGAGTAGGCCATGGTGGCCGTACCTGTCAGCCACCACCTCGCCGCAAATACACCTATATCTGGTGTGGATTGGGGCAGCAAGGCGGAGGGCCACAGCAATTCGGAGGGCGTGTGGTGTGAGACGCGTGCCCCTATATTATATTTATACATTATATATATATATATATATATATATATATATATATATATATATATATATATATATATATATATATATATTTATATATAAATATATATATATATATATATATATATATATATATATATATATATATATATATATATATATATATATATATATATATATATATGTCGTACCTAGTAGCCAGAACGCACTTCTCAGCCTACTATGGAAGGGCCCGATTTGCCTAATAAGCCAAGTTTTCATGAATTAATTGTTTTTCGAATACCTAACCTACCTAACCTAACCTAACTTTTTCCGCTACCTAACCTAACCTAACCTATAGAGATAGGTTAGGTTAGGTTAGGTTGGGTTGGTTAGGTTCGGTCATATATCTACGTAAATTTTAACTCCAATAAAAAAAAAATTGATCTCATACATAATGAATTGGGTAGCTTATCATTTCATAAGAAAAAAATTAGAGAAATATATTAATTCATAACCTAACCTAACTAACTGACATAACCTAACCTAGCCTACCTAACCTTACCTAATGTAATTTACCTAATCTAACCTACCTTAACTAAACTTAACTAACCTAACCTAATATAACTTAACACAACTTACCTAACCTAAAATAACTTACCATCTTGAGGTTATCTTGAGATGATTTCGGGCTTTTTAGTGTCCCCGCGGCCCGGTCCTCGACCAGGCCTCCCATCCCCAGGAAGCAGCCCCATGACAGCTGACTAACACCCAGGTACCCATTTTACTGCTAGGTAACAGGGCATAGGGTGAAAGAAACTCTGCCCATTGTTTCTCGCCGGCGCCTGGGATCGAAACCCAGGACCACAGGATCACAAGGGCAGTGTGCTGTCCGCTCGGCCGACCGGACCCCATCCTAACATAACCTAACCTAAATTAACGTAACTTACATAACCAAACTTAACCTAACCTAGCCTTGTGTAACCTACCTAACCTAACCATATTTACTTAACATAACTTACTTAACCTAACCTAACTTACCTAACCTAACGTAACTTACGTAACCTAACTTAACAAACATAACCTAACTTTCCTAACCTAACTTAACTTACTTAACCTAACCTAGCTTACCTAACCTAACCTTACTTGACTTACTTAACCTAACCAATCCTAACCTTACTAACTTAATGTAACTTACCTACCTAACTTATGCATCCTAACTTAACTTAACTTAACATAATATACTTAACCTAACCTAACTTACCTAGTCCAATTACCTATTTTCCCCTATCTAACCTAACTTACCCATCCTGACCTAACCACTGTACCTAACTTACTAACGTTAACTTACATAACGTAACATAACTTACCTACCCTTAACTACCTAACCTCCTCCACATAATGTAACTTTACCTAACATAACTTACCCAAACTGACATGACCTAACTTACATAAATATTCCTGCGGGTCTTTTTAGTGTTTGTCATTCAATATCTCATATTCATTTGCTCATTTCAAGGGTTAATTTCTCAAATGGTCATTTATGCATTTCAAGTACTATTTGTTAAAGATTAAGGTGTTTAAGCATTTTCAAAGGATTTGTTATATACTGGCATTTACTCCTTTCAAGGGGTAATTTCTCAAATGGATGTTTACGCATTTCAAATGTTATTTGTTAAAGTTAGGGTATTTTAGCATTTAAAGGTATATTTGTTCGATATGTCAGTTTATGCACTTTGTATCTTTTTTACTTAAAGTTCGTCAAGTTGTACATAAGTTGAATTTATTCTATTTGATATTATTGTTCTTATTCTTCTCCCTTTAATCTAACCTCTTTTGATCTTAGGGTATTTATTAGGTTTTATATAATTTGTTCTTATTCTTTGATTTTTAACCTAACCTTCCAGATGTAGTTTATTGTGCTGGACATATTTTGTTAAATATATTATCCTTAACCTAACCTTATAGATATAGTTTTGTTACCCCTTTTTGTATATTTAACCCAAACCCACTTAACTCGGCAGCTTAAACACGATATTAAAAAAATATCGTGTTTACACTGCACTCCCTACTACTAGTGTAGACAACACTGGTCAAGGTACAGTGCCCACACTGGTGTAGACAACAACACTGGTCAAGGGTACAGGGCACACACTGGTGTAGACAACAACACTGGTCAAGGGTACAGGGCACACACTGGTGTAGACAACAACACTGGTCAAGGGTACAGGGCACACACTGGTGTAGACAACAACACTGGTCAAGGGTACAGGGCACACATGTGTAGACAACACTGGTCAAGGGTACAGGGCACACACTGGTGTAGACAACAACACTGGTCAAGGGTACAGTGCCCACACTGGTGTAGACAACAACACTGGTCAAGGGTACAGGGCACACACTGGTGTAATGAACAACATTGGTCAAAGTTATATTGTCCATACTAGTGTAGAGAACAATATTGGTCAAGGGAACAGTGCCAATGTAACGGAGGCGAGCCTTTAACCTCACTTAAACTGGTTAAATGCTGGTTTTAATTAGTTGTTTTATTATCCCAAAGTTTTTAATGTAACCTTCAGTCCATCTCATCGAATCTAAAGCGTTTGATCACCTAGATATCACGATGCAAGGACACTGTACCTTCTCTGGTACACTGCAAACGTTGAGAGACGGCCGCCACCTCCTGACTTAGTAAACTCACTGAATAATTCCCCCAAATGACGGTGAAGCAGGAACTGTCAAATAGACATAAATCCCAAAATGTGCATCCCTAATTATGAATACGAGATGTTTTTACGTTAAGTGTGGTTTAATTTAAAACACAAAGGGTTTATATGAGGTAGTACATGCTTGAGGTTGCTGCAGGACATCATGGAGTATAGCACAAAGCATGAGGTCTTGAACACAACGAAAGAATATAAAATGGAGGGAACTCACTAAATACAAATTAATTGAATCAAAAGTTTAATTAATATAAAAGATATAGATTTTACAAAGGATGAAACACTCCCTGAATGAACACTTCCTATCTGAGGCAAATGAGTAAGACTTACCAAATACTAATACTAGAAACTTATTGAATTTTTAACTTAAACAAAGCCAGACCAGTTGTAATGCCTGCTTCTAGGAGAGGGTCTTGACCCTACAATATTCACAGCCACACTAGATTTTCTCTCCTCCCCAGCTGTGAAGCTGACCTAGGATCGTTGCGCTATCCTCAGATTAATTGCCGCCGTTCATTACAATTGCTAATTGTTATTCACTGGCAACTAAGACTAACTGAATCTATCCTCAACACAGATGGTAACTATACAGATACTTGACCAACCTTATTTTCAATACAATAGTGGATAGTAACCTGCATCTATAATTTATGAATTAACAAACACTGAAGGTGTTATACTTCTGACCGCCTGACCTCCTTGACCAAGAGTGAGTCAGAGGCCAGATCACAACTAGTCCTATATTCTAATTGACTTATATGGCCCTTTTGTCAACATAAGGACTTCCTCTATATTTCCAGTAGACGTTAAATTGACACAGTTACTTAACACAAGATGTTATTATTTACAATCACTTTTAATACCTGAATTTATCTAAACCTGTTGAATTACCTCACGCCAAGACTGTAGCAATCATGCCCAAAAACTCAGGTAGAAACTATCCTGAAACTCCAAAACCAAGATTAACCATGTCGACAATACTATACAAGGTCTCAAAGCTTCTAAAACAGCTTAACTGTTACACCAACAATAGTGCTGAGAACAACAATGGTCAAGGGTACAGTGCTCACAATGGATAAGTGACAACACTGGTCAAGGGTACAGTGCCCACACTGGTGTAGACAACAACACTGGTCAAGGGTACAGTGCCCACACTGGTGTAGTGAACAACACTGGTCAAGGGTACAGTGCCCACACTGGTGTAGACAACAACACTGGTCAAGGGTACAGTGCCCACACTGGTGTAGTGAACAACACTGGTCAAGGGTACAGTGCCCACACTGGTGTAGTGAACAACACTGGTCAAGGGTACAGTGCCCACACTGGTGTAGACAACAACACTGGTCAAGGGTACAGTGCCCACACTGGTGTAGTGAACAACACTGGTCAAGGGTACAGTGCCCACACTGGTGTAGTGAACAACACTGGTCAAGGGTACTGTGCCCACACTGGTGTAGTGAACAACACTGGTCAAGGGTACTGTGCCCTCCAGGGTACTCACCATTGAAAGTCTCTGTCGTGAACTCCGACGGCGTGTCACTCAGGTTGGCCACTATGGGGTCACGTTGGCCTTTTAAGAATCCCACCTGTGAACACAACTGTATGTCAAGCTCACCTGTCAATGTAACTGTATGTCAAGCTCACCTGTCAATGTAACTGTATGTCAAGCCCATCTGACAATGTAACTGTATGTCACGCCCACCTGTCAATGTAACTGTATGTCAAGCTCACCTGTCAATGTAACTGAATGTCAAGCTCACCTGTCAATGTAACTGTATGTCAAGCCCATCTGACAATGTAACTGTATGTCACGCCAACCTGTCATGTAACTGTATGTCAAGCCCACCTGTCAATGTAACTGTATGTCAAGCCCACCTGTCAATGTAACTATATGTCAAGCCCACCTGTCAATGTAACTGTATGTCAAGCCCACCTGTCACTGTAACTGTATGTCAAGCCCACCTGTCACTGTAACTGTATGTCAAGCCCACCTGTCAATGTAACTGTATGTCAAGCCCACCTGTCAATGTAACTGTATGTCAAGCCCACCTGTCACTGTAACTGTATGTCAAGCCCACCTGTCACTGTAACTGTATGTCAAGCTCACCTGTCACTGTAACTGTATGTCAAGCCCACCTGTCAATGTAACTGTATGTCAAGCCCACCTGTCAATATAACTGTATGTCAAGCCCACCTGTCAATGTAACTGTATGTCAAGCCCACCTGTCACTGTAACTGTATGTCAAGCCCACCTGTCACTGTAACTGTATGTCAAGCCTACCTGCCAATGTAACTGTATGTCAGGCCCACCTGTCAATGTAACTATATGTCAAGCTCACCTATCACTGTAACTGTATGTCAAGCCCACCTGTCACTGTAACTGTATGTCAAGCCTACCTGCCAATGTAACTGTATGTCAAGTCCACCTGTCAATGTAACTGTATGTCACGCCCACCTGTCAATGTAACTGTATGTCAAGCCCACCTGTCACTGTAACTGTATGTCAAGCCCACCTGTCAATGTAACTGTATGTCAAGCCCAACTGTCAATGTAACTATATGTCAAGCCCACCTGTCAGTGTTACTGTATGTCACGCCCACCTGTCAACACGACTATGTCAACCCCCCCCCTCAATTAAACTGAATATTAATCTCACCTGACAACATATCTGAATGGTAATCCAATCTGTAAACACATCTCTATGTCAAACATCATAGATGAACACACATCACAGACGAGCGCATCACACGAGTGACCCTGCCAAAAGTAGGGTAAATTGAGACGTAGTCCGTGCGCAAGCCCTGCAACAGGTATGCAATTGCACACCTGAAGCAGGTAAATGCGTGGTCTGTGTCTTCCGGGGCGGGGGGTGTTATCTGTGGGGACCCGAGGAGCATGTGGCAGCGCGTGTCAGGTGTTGCTCAGTGGTTGTGTGTAGCGATAAGTAGCATGTTGTGTGTCGCTGTGGGTAAAAGTGTAAGTATAGGAAGAGGTGAAGTGTCCAGGTGACCAATAATAGTAGTAGTAGTAGTAGATGAATATGTACGAGTATGTACCGTAGAGTTAATCGTGTGTAGATATATAGTTAAATAACTAAATAATAATATTTACACACTAGTTTACTTTTAACATCTTGACGTATGTTAAAGGAAAACTAGTGTGTAAACATGTTAAAAACCACAAAGTGGCGACTCATATTATCAGCAGTTTCAGATTGCTACAGCGACCGGGTTTCTTAACTTAGTTAATGTATATGTAAGGTACGATCAAATGGTGGAAGCCTCTCTCCCAAAATTACCAGCAGCTCTCAAACCATTGTAATGGGTGATTTTAATGCTAGACACACTAGCCTGGGTGACACCAAAACAAACAGGAATGGCAGAGTCTTTGTAAAATACTTAAGAGATAATAACATGTCCGTGTTCAACTTTGACTCCTCTAACGTCACACACCTCATGGGTGGCAGGCTTGATTATGTCATTGGTCACGGTCTCATTGATAATGCTGTCAGAGGATCAATTGTTCATGAATTAGTTAGTGATCACTTTGCCATATTCAGTTCATACACTATCAATAATGTCAAACCCCTAAACTTTGCAAAAAGAAATAATTAATATCCCTGAAAATTTACACATGCTCTTCAAACTCCGCATTTCTGAATGGTATAACACTTATTGCTTTACTACCGTCAATGCATTATATGAGGACCTGGTCACTGAAGTAACCACTTTTTATGACAATGTTGTAAAATCCACAAGACCCAAAACAGTGAAGAAGGGACAGAGGTGGTTCACTGACTCACGCCTTAAGCCCCTGCATGACAGAGTTCTATTCCTAGCTGAGCAGTATAAAACACACCCTCAACATATTTCTTAAAGCCAGCCGAGAGTTTAGAGAGCTAAAGGAACAGGTGTATAACCAGCACTGGGAACAGTTTCTGCAAGGCATCAATCATGCAACATCCTCATCCCAAATGTGGAATAAAATTAAAAATATTTCTCGTCCTAGCAGTCAACTTGATCACTATTCACCTGTAGACTATGCCGACATGCTGCTTCAACAATATGCAAGCACTGCTAGTATAAGCAGCCTGCCCCTAGATGTGCAAAACTATCTGGCTAGTACTAAAATAAATCATAACTTCAATATTGAAATTGCCTGTAGTGAAATAGGGCCTGATGATAACTATGGCATAACCCACTTTGAAATTAAAAATGCACTCAAGAAAGGTAAGGCTACCTCTCCTGGAGAGGATGGCATCACATACAACACCATGAGAGTACTTGCTGAGCTGCCAAATAGCCCTTTGCTAGAATTGTTTAATCAAAGTCTAAGGCAGGGTGTCTTACCTGACCGCTGGACACAGGGACTCATAATACCCATACCCAAGCCTAATTCACAAAAATTTAGACCCATTTCTCTGACGTCGTGCATGTGTAAAGTTCTTGAGAGAATGATTCTCGACAGACTAATGTTTCAAATCAAGCCCCACCTTGCCCCTAACCTGTATGGTTTCCTTCCTGGAAGAAGCACACAAACTTGCTTTGCTGAGTATTTTATCAGAGAGGGACCAAGCTCTCAGGCGGCATTTATTGATCTCTAAACTGCCTATGATACAGCAAACAGAGAAATAATCCTAGAACAGCTAGCCTCTTTTGGAGTTAAGGGAAGACTTGACATGGCTCAGGGTTACCTGAGTAACAGAACCGCCTCAGTCCTTTTCAAGGGGGTCAAAAGTAAACTTTGTGCACCCTTTGAGTTGGGTACTTCCCAGGGTGGAGTGCTAAGTCCCACACTGTTCAATGTTCTGATGCATAAATTAACAATTGATATTCCAACACTACCTGACGAAGCCGTCATTTGTTATGCCGATGATATATGCATTGTTGCAAATTCCCAAACTAGACTGCAAGCTCTACTTGATTCACTCGCTCCTAAAAGCATTGAATGTGGTCTTGTTCTCTATAACTAAATCCAGAGTTCTCCATCCCCAAGAGAAAACTCATGTCCCTATAACTTTCAAGGTCAACAACCTGAACATTGAAACGTGTGGGCCGCACAAATACCTTGGAGTTGGTATTAACAGTGACATTGTAAATGATCTACACCGTAGGTTAAAAGAAAGACTAAAACCATTGAGAACACTTACTGGTAAGAATATTGGTATCAATAATAAATATGCTAGACTATTCTATATGATGTTCGTTAGATCTCTCGTTGATTATAATGCTCTGCACTTAATTAATTTCCCCCCCCCCTCTGTGTTGGACAAACTTGAAGTAGTACAGAATGAGGCCATGAGGATAATTCTTGGTGCCCCAAGATGCACAAGAATCATCAACGAGAGGGAAGAACTGAAGCTTCCAACCATACTAGAGAGAATAATGCAAGTCAACACCACCTATTGCCTTAGAGTCATGAGTGACCCTAAATCTCCTGCATTGCTCAGAGACAAATTATTTAGTGCTGTTAACACCCTTTTGACTGGTGCCGACATACCAACTCACTCCTTTTATGATAATTGGCTGAGCTACAATGTCTACAATCTCATTAAACTTAACATTCCTTTTAAGTGCAATCTTCCTGTCACTGATATTCCTCTTTATCTGTACCCCACCATTCAAGTATCATACACACCTGTCACCAAGAAAGATAAGAATCTTGCTCTTCTCAAAGCTGTCACTCTTGAAACAATTGCCTCCTCCATCGAGAGTTTAAGATCTCACGAGCACTGTGTCTACACCGACGGCTTAGTCCAATCCTCTACTGGACGGACTGCAGCGGCATGTAGGTTTTATAGAAATAATATTTGCACAAAGACTGTCAGTGTCAGTTAAACAACTGGCTGACCTCCACACAAGCAGAACTAGCAGCATTACACTTAGCTACCAGTATATTAAAAAACACTGGAGGAGGAATAATATTCTGTGATTCAAAGTCTGCTCTTCATGCAATCGAAAACTTCTTTTGGAAGATCGACAGCAAGAACCTCATACTCCCAATTATAAATGACCTAATTGATGCACAGAGTAAAGGGTCTCGAATCTCCTTTGTATGGTTTCTTCACACATAAATATAACCCATCATAATGAGACAGACATTGCAGCCAAATTAGCGTGTAACAAGTTTGAAGTTGAATTAGATCTAGGTATCCCCATCTCTGCTGTCAAACTGTATTGGTCCAAATATTCAGATCTGATAGGAAAGAACTTACTGACTCCCAACGACCTGAAAGTACTAGTATAAAAAGCTATTATTTGTTCAAATCTGAAACCTACATCCATGGGCAGCACAAAACGTCCACTAGACAGTGCGACACAGTGGTTGCAAGGATCAGGTTGGGTTACCGTTATCTGTGGCAGGTGGCTACAGGTGACGGATCTCCCAATCTTGAGCACTCCAGTCGCAAACTCTGTGAGCAGGAACTGCGGCACGATCTCCCGCACTACATCACTGAATGCCCAGTTATTAGACCTTTCAGACCAGTTGGCATGAGGTACCTGGAGCTTTGCAATTACTTTATTGGCTCTCGTATTCTTGAAGATATCCTCACAGTGTACCCAAAATTTGCCAGTGCAGGCTACTAAACACATGGCCCTGTATGACTAACCATCCTGCGAGATGGGGACTTGTATTACCACTACTACCTTATTCAATCATGTGTTGATGATATCCTCAAAATGCATCCGGAGTCTGCCAGTGCAGACTGCTTATCACATGCCTCTGTATGACTAACCATCCTGTGTGATGGGGACTTTTTAGCATCACCTCGTTAGCTTTTTTTACTTTTTTTCTGTTTGCACGTTGTGGTTTTCTTTTATCAATAAAAAAATATATAATACTGTGCAGTCCTTGTAACACACAATGACATTAGCGCTGTTTGCCTCTCTGCTCTCATCTCAGGTCTTCTACCCACACATCCGCCATCACATGCCCTCTCGCCCATCATACGTCATTTTCCATTCCCCGTAGTCTGTGTCTACATTTCTCCTCAAACACACCAGTAGTTGGGAAAAGTATTTATTTTTTCCAAGTAACCTTAGTTTTAAAGATTCTACACATCCTATTCAGCTTATTCAGAGGAACTATCTAACGATGAATGATAGATCGGTCTTGTCTCTTTTCTTTATCGCTGAGTTATCACACAGCTCAGCCACTCTTTCATCCCCACATTGGCGCTCGATCCACCTGGTGACTAATCTTTTTCACCTTAGTAATTCTCAATGGAATAGTCGGTGTGTGCTGTTAGCAGAGGAACTTAGTTCTTAGTTTAATATTCTTTCAGTTGATAGCCGTTAACTACGTAGGATTGGATAGACCGGTTGTTCTGTGCAAAAGCCTTTACATATGATCAGAAATAATAATACTAGAGTATGGACCCAGTTCACAAACGCACCATTAGGTTTGGAGACTTAAAACAGTATATTAACCGAAGGAAGACTGATATGTCTCTATCGGAATAAGCACAGAGGCCAACCCTTGTAACCTTGAAACGTAACGTGACCAACATGGTAACATCATTCTTTGCCCAAATAACATTTTAAAAGTAACGAGTGTCGTAACGGGGTCTTCAATCTTATTATTATAACAAATCAAAATCACTGTTACTATGTGTTTCACACTTTGTAACGTACCCTGACCAACATGCTACTGTGCGTTTTACACTCGTAACGTAACCAACGTGCAATCATCATTCTTTCCCCAAATCTTCTTTTTAGAGTAACGAGCGCCATAAGCCAGTCTTCAATCTTATTCTACATATAAATATTACTGCGAGTCTGTTTTAGCCCCCTTGTAAGACGCGCCATGTATCGTAACGCAGAAATCAACGTTCTGTCGTCCAAATAAATATCAATTTGAAATGTAAAGCGTGTCTACCTAATGTAACGTGACGAACATGCAAACATCGTTTGCTCATTCTTTTACTATGTGACTGTTCTATACCTTGTAAGACACAATGTAATGTCACATAACATGGAAAATCATAGACCTGATATTATATTTTAAAATAGCTTGTTCATTGTCACTGAGTACAGCCCGGTTATCTCAATGCTAGCGTGTTTTTTCAACTCGTAACGTAAAGTGACCAACATGTAAACATCGTCCGTTCGTTCTATTACTGTGTGTTACTGATTTAGACTTTGTAAGTCACAATGTAACGTAACATGGAAAATCATAGAGTCGATATTATATTTTAAAATTGGCATGTTCATTATCTCTGAGTACAAGCCATTTATCAAGTTTTATTTCAAGGCTCGCTCTAACATCCAAAATAGTTGAAGCAGGTATTTACACCCGCCTCGTTTTCATATCTGCCAACCCAGGTGATGCATTAATGAAATAGACGGTATCAAATTTGCTACGATCAACACGTCAAGTCCGTATATGTTCTCTCTTAGTCACTCAGTTTCAGACCGTCTAACCTTGACTCCGATGATGATGGGGTAAGACAACCTCGAGGCGTTTAGCACCATGTGTGTGACATTTGGCTCGTTAGCCTTCGACGTCATGGCTTTACCGTCACCGCCTAATCAGCGGTTGTCTCTCCTAGCCCCCCCCCCCCCACTCACGTGTTAACAGTGAAGAGAACGCAAAGCTTAACATGGATATTGTATCAAGTTTTAAAAAGGATTTGAATAAGAGGAGTCATATTCCATAAAATACTTACATCCACCATTATCTATGAGCAGTAAGAGGAGGTCCTGTTCACCACATATAAAATTCTGTGCATTACACAGCAGTGTGAAATCAAAGTCAAAATGTAGCAATACGCTATTAGATAGAGAGATAGTCAAAACATATAACATGGATTTTAAGCGATTGCAGTATTTTCTTCTAGCAAATAAGGTATCTGCTGCTCGTCACTTCAAACACTGGTTCTGTCTCATAATGTGACTGACTTTTACCAAACAATCGCCCAACACCACTCTCTCACATTCCTTAACTAAAATTACTCCTCAATCAGGTGAAAACAGTTCATTATATCTGTATCTCCACCGTTTATACAGACAGATCAGACATTCATTCATTCGCACCGTAATGAGTGTAGATTTAGTTTTCAAATTTCATATCGTGTGTATCGATTAGTTTAAACCAAGGTGACCCTCTAGTCCACGCACTAATAGTTGACGTTAGGAGGAAAGGTTTTTGTGAAATGTGAACCACACAATGCTGGAAGACAGATAAGTTGGGGAGACGTGATAACTACTTACAAATTCTAATATTTTTTGTATGATTTCACCGTATACCTCATAGTCTCTTTTTCTCACACTAGGCAATAAACCTTCTTTCAATAATTTCTCGACTAAAATAGCACTCCGAAACATCAATGCTCATCTTTATTCTCACGGTCACAGTCTTAGTCAACATTATTTACGTTTCACTACTGCGTGGACGTCTCGGGATAAATAACTAAACTGTCTTTACCCATCCTACAGATTTCATGCTATCAGTTTTCTCATATTCTTATTCAAATAAAGTTTACTTACTGTTTCCACCAGCATTACCTCACACTACATAATATATTAATAAACTTTCAAATTCTTTACAACTGCAGTTCAGTTCATTTCAATCATAATGCAATGCTAATCTTCAGTTCACTGAACTCTGTGATAATGAACAAGCGAATTTTTTTAAAAATTTATAAAACAATAATGCCTAGACTAAAAACTACTCTACCTAGTTAGCTTGAAAGTGTAAACTCTACTTTAAAAAAAAAATGTAGACTAGTTTACGATGACTGATGCTACTCTTAAGTGTTTAATAACAAAAATTAAAATTATATATATAAGGGTTTACGCCTTTTATCTACTTATCGACTGATGAAACATACAAGACCACAGCCTGATACGTGCCCCTCTCTTACTTACCCACATACATATTGCTTTAAAACACAACAGTAAATTCTGACGTACCACGCTGTGTGTGTGAGAGAGAGAGAGAGAGAGAGAGAGA